>NW_007248058.1:95910-145501 GCF_000164805.1 Carlito syrichta
ATCCCGCGCCTTTGGAAGGCTGAGGTGAGTGGATGGCCTGAGCCCACGGGTTCGAGACCCACCCGGGCAGCGAGACCTCACCTCTACAATAAATCAAAAAATCAGCCGGGCGTGGTGGCGCATGCCTGTAATTCCAGCTACTCGGAAGGCTGAGGCGGAAGGATCGCCGGAGCCCAGCGGGTCGAGGCTGCGGTGGCTGGGAGTGGCCACCGCATTCCAGTCTGGGCGACAGAGTGAGACTCCGACTCAAAAAAAAAAAATTAAAATTTTATTTTTTTCTTCACATCAAATACGTTTTTCAAATTTTCTAACTGATATTATAACTTAGAATTCTATATGGAGGGTGCCAAAAATGTGTACACATTTTAAGAAAGAAAAAAATAATATTAAAGTTGTAGTGCTCAATATAGACCAATAACAAAAGATGAATACAAGTCACATTTGACTTCTGCAATTACAAGAGGTGCTCAGAGTGGTTACCATCGGCGTCCAGATGCTTCTGGTTATGGCGAACTAAAAGTGATATAGGAATAACATCTCTTAAATGTGTATATACATTTTTTGGCACCCCTGGTATATTCGTTTCTATCTTCAATTTGCTCTTTTGGCTGCGATGCTCTCTTCTTTGCCTTACCAACTTTGTGGGCAGGATTAGATGAAATCTATCATAATTTTCAAGAAGCAGAAGCTTAGGTAACACACTGAACATCTAGGGACATAGTATGAAAGACAAATACTCTTGAAAAGACTTCTACTTGGCAGGAGATGCATTGCATCAAGGTTGTGGACCACAAGATTTGTTGTTTGGTTTTTTTGTTTTTTACAAGAGAAATTGATTTTAAACACACCTAAATATAGTCTCACAAAGTCATATATATTCACAATGTATTTAAATCAATATATCAGTAACTCAGCTTTCCAAGAGTTTTCCTTAAACGTAACTCATAACTCACTAGCTGACTCTAGCCAATGTTAGTTACTGATCCTGACAGAAACTCCTGAGTGGAATTCCAGAATTATCATTTCAGTATGAGTAGGAGATTTAAGCAAATAAATGATTTTCCAGAGAGCAAAGCGAAAAGCAGAGAGAGCCTGGAGAGGGTGAGAGAACACTAAGATTTTTAAGCCCAAGATGTTGGTGCTCGAAGTTTATCAAAGACCATTCCCCCACTACGATATTGGAATAAGACCATGCATGATTAGTCACCATTCCTGTCCTAGTTTCTAGACTCTGTGTCAGTTACATTGCATTTAGTTCATAAACCCTAGTCATGAGGCAGTGTACCTATACATGTTGGTTAAAAGTGTAGACATGCACTGGAAACAAATTTAGATTTAAATTCCGGTTTTGTTGTTTGCTATGTGGCTAGCCTTGGGTGGGGGTGAGGTGGTTACTTGACCTCTAACCCCAAATTTCTTTCTTTCTAACATGATCATAATGATAACTTACTTTTTATGTTGTTGTGAGGGAACAAGCATAATGCAAGCGCCCTGGACTGTGACTTGTGTCAATCTATGGGGTTCTATGTTCTTTATTAAGCATGGGTGTGCCAACGAAAGGGGGCTGTGCATTTCTATGGAGCTGCATACAAGGATTCTGTTAAGGATATGACAGTCTATGAAATGCAGACACGCATTTCTCTCCGCGTTAGTAAAAAAGAGTGATATAGAAAATTATAAATAATTCTAGAAAAGGCAAGAACTAGAAAGAGATCAACAGCCACAATCAAACTAAAGACTTACATAGAGAGAAAGCTTGACAGAGGTTCCGGTTTACAGATTAGTCCACGGGTCCCCAAAAAAGACTTGATTGCAGAGAATAGATCCACCGTGCCGTGGAAGATATAGACTTTGGATGATCCTAGTGTGGCCAAGCAGCTCACCAAAATCTATATCATTCTCTTCTTCCTGGACACTCAGGAAAACTGCATCTTCCTGTCTCACCTGCAGTTTGGTATGGCCTTGTGACCAAATACTCCATTCAAGACAGGTGCAGTATTTCCAGGTGTGGCCTCCGAAATCTCGCACCCCAGCCCCTCCACACACTTTTCTCCTCTTTTTTTTTTTTTTGAGTTGGAGTCTCACTCTGTCGCACAGACTGGAGTGCAGTGGCCACTCCCGGCCCCCGCAGCCTCAACCTGCTGGGCTCTGGAGATCCTTCGCCTCAGCCTTCCGAGTAGCTGGAATTACTGGCACACGCTACCGCGCCCGGCTAATTTTTGATTTATTGTAGAGATGAGGTCTCGCCTGCCCAGGCGGGTCTCGAACCCGCGGGCTCAGGCAATCCACTCACCTCAGCCTCCCAAAGGTGTGGAATTACAGACTGAGCCACCGAGCCCGGCCACTTTTCTCCTTTTACTAGAATGAGGCAAGCTCCCAGGAACTGTGAACAATTTAGTAGGGACCGCAGAGACTTCTAAATGACCACACGGAGGAGGGCCACCATGCCAACCTGTCTACCTAGAGACTTGGTAAATGTGCACGAAACGGACTCCTGTATGCAGCTCTCATTTTATTGCACTTTGCTTTATTGTGCTTCGTAGATAATGCATTTTTTACAAATTGAAGATTACTGGCAACACTGTGTCCAGCAAGTCTATCAGTACCATTTCACCAACGTCACATACCCATTCCATGTCTCTGGGTTACATCTGGTAATTCTTGCAATACTTCAGACGTTTTTGTTGTTATAACATTTTATGGGGATCTATGGTCAGTGATCAGTGATTTTACTATTGCAATCGTTTTGGGAGACTGTGAACCACATCCATGTAAGACAGTGAACTTAATCGATACATGTTGTGTGTCTGACTGCTCCATGGACCAGCTGTTCCCCCATCATTCTCCCTCACCTCAAGTATCCTATTTTCTGAGACAAAATAATATTGAAATTAGGACCATTAATAACTCCCATAGTTCCTGAGTATTCAAGTGAAAGGAAGAGTCATATGTCATATGTCTCACTTTAAATCAAAAGCTAGAAAAGATAAAGTTTAGTGAGGAAGGCATGTCCAATGCTGAGACAGGCCAAAAGTAGACCTCTGTTGTCAAGCAGATAGTCAAGTTGTAAGTTGTGAATGCAAAGGAAAAGTTTTTGAAGGAAATTAAATATCCTCCTCCGATGAACTTATAAGCAATAAGAAAGCAAAACAGCCTTATTGCTGATAGGGGGAAGGATTCAGTGGTCTGGACCAAAGAGCAAAACAGCCACAACATTCCCTTAAGCCAAGTCTTAATCTATAGAAATGAATCCTATGAAGGCTGGGAGAGGTGAGAAAGAAAAGTCTGAAACTCCCAGAGGCTGGTCCATGAGGTTTAAGGAAAGACATCATATCCACAACACAAAAGTGCAAGGTGAAGCTTCAAGTTCTCCAGAAGATTCAGCTGAGGTCTTGATAAAAGTGTCTACGCTGCACAACAGATTGTTAATGTAAATAACACATCCACATATTGGAATAAGGTGCCGTCTAGGACTCGTGCTGGAAAGGAAGAATCATGTCTGATTTCAAAGCTTCAAAGGACAGGCCAACACTCTTGTTAGGGGCTAATGCAGCTGGTGTCTTGGCCTTGAAGCCAGTGTCCATTTGCCATTCTGAAAATCCTACAGCCAAAGAATTCTTCTAAATTCACTTTGCCTGTGCTCTCTAGATGGGCTAACAATGGCCTGCATGAGAGCACATGTGTTTATACCATGGTATACTGAATATTTTCAGCTCAGTGTTTAGACTTATTACTCAAAAAAAGATTTCCTTCAAAACATTGCTGCTCATTGACAGTGCACCTGGTCACCTGAGAGGCCTGATGATGATTCACAAGGAGATGGACGTTGTTTTCATGCCACTAACACAACGTTCATTTTGCAAGCCCACGGATCAAGGAGTCATTTCAGCCTTCAAGTCGTATTATTTAAGAATTACATTCTGTACAGCTATAGCTTCCACAGACAGCGATTTCTCTGATGACTCTGGGCAAAGTAATTGAAAACCTTCTGGAAAGAATTCACCATTCTAGATGCCAATAGGAGCACTTGTGATTCATGGGAGGAGGTCAAAATACAGTATCTACATTAGCAAGAGTTTGGAAGAAGTTGATTCCAACCCTCATGACTTTGGTGGCTTCGAGCCTTTAGTGGAGGAAATAACTGCAGATGTGGGGGAAACAGCTAGAGAACTAGAATTGCAAGTGCAGCCTGAAGATGTGACCTGCTGACTGCAAGCTCAGGATAAAGCTTGAACAGGTGAGGGGTTCTTCTAAAGAATGAGCAAAGAAAGCAGTTTCTGCAGGTGGAATTTGCTCCTGGTGAAGATGCTGTAAGCATTGCTAAAATGACAACAAAGGATTTAGAATATTGCCTACTTAGTTGATAAAGCAGTGATGGCGTGTGAGAGGCTGGCCTTCAATTTTGAAAGAAGTTCTACTGTGGGTAAAATGCTATCAGACATCACACGCCACAGAGAAGTCTTTCATGAAAAGAAGAGTTGACAGATGTGGAAAACTTTCATTGTCTTATTTTCAGAAATTACCACGGCCACCTCAACCTTCCACAACCACCACCCTGATCTGTCAGCAGCCATTGACATCAAGGCATGACCCTCCACCAGCAAAATGATTACAATTTGCTGAATGCTCTTACACAGGATTATTAGAATTTTTTAAATTATTTATTGTAGAGATGAGGTCTTGCCAAGTTGCCCAGGCTCAGGCAATCCACTCACCTTGGCATCCCAAAGTCCTGCACCTGCACAAGCTTGAGCCACTGCACCTGCCCTAGAAATTTTTAGCTATAAAGTAATTTTTACTTCAGGTCTGTACCTTGTGTTTTTAGGCATAATGCTGTTGCACACTTAACAGAATACATTACAGTTAAATATAACTTTTATATGCACTGGGAAACTAAAAAAATATGTGTGACTCCCTTTATGGGCTATTTGCTTTATTGCAGTAGTCTGAAATCCAACCCGCGGCATCTTCAAGGTATGCCTATGCTGGGTTTGAGACATAATTTTATGGGTCTATTTTGTTGGTTGTTTGTTTTGGTTTTTGTTTTGTTTTGTTTTTTGAGTTGGAGTCTCACTCTGTCGCCCATGCTGGAGTGCAGTGGCCGCTCCCAGCCACTGCAGCCTCGACCTGCTGGACTCTGGCGATCCTTCCGCCTCAGCCTTCCAAGTAGCTGGAACTACAGGCGCGCGCTACCACGCCTGGCTAATTTTTGATTTATTGTAGAGATGAGGGTTCACCAAGTTGCCCAGGTGGGTCTCGAACCCGCAGGCCCAGGCAATTCACTCCCCTCAGTCTCCCAAGGCACGAGATTACAGGCTGAGCCACCAATCCCAGCTGGGTCTGTTTGTTATAGCATCTAGTGTTATTATACCCTAGTTTAGTTACTAATTATAATAATATGTTAACGAGATATAATGAAAGTTACAGTCAGTTGATGTAGGACAGCTGCTATCCATTCTTGTGGACCTGTGGGTAGGAGGAGGAGGCACGGGGAGAGGATTTGCAAGAGGGAAAGGGATGTGGGGGCTGTAGGGGCTCCATCTCAGCATTGTGTTTCAGTCAGACTGTCAGCTTCGACGCCCATGCTCAGGCAGGCTGCAAGCAGTTCGGGGCCCTTTGAGCGTCAGGTTAAAGTGAGAGCACTGTAGAAGCCTACTGAAGGACTCGGCTGAAGCTAAATCACACAGACATTAGAGATCAGGATGTGTCCCGGAGCGTGTGTTCAGAATCCAACAGGAAGCCGGGGTAGGACTGAGCTGGGATGAAGTTCAGTCTTGATGTAGCTTCAAGAAGTCAGTCCGTTCCATGAAGAGCTCTGAAGCCAGACAGTCCTGGAGGGTGTTCCTCTCGAATAACTAGTAATGGGATTCTGACTGTCCCAGAAAGGCAGGTGACTTTGAGTTCTCTTGAGCCCAGGGAACCCCGGTGAGGGCAGACAGCTGAGGGCCGTGCTGTCTGCCCGCGACCCCACAGGGCTCCCCCCAGCATGGGTAACCCATTATTCTGACACGACAAAGCCATTTGGGGTGATCAGGATGCAGATATCATGGGTTAATTGAAACACGTCGATCAAGAGAGAACTGACGTCAAAACCATAGTTCAATATCTTGTTTTAATTGAGTATTTAAATACACAAGTAAATTGGCATGGTTTTGACATGGGAGACCAGCTTTTTTTTTTTTTTATACAAGTCACCAGGTGGGTACTCCTCTTTCTCACTTAAACAATTCATGCAATGGATCAGCTACAGTTGATTGTTTTAGTTTTAGTTCTTTTGAATGAAGTGAGAACTGAAAAATACATGCAGAGCAATCTGAGTACAAAATCTTGGTAAATGTTTATAAATTTGTCTTCTATATCCTTAATACTTCTTGGTCTCTTAGATTCAGAGAAAGGCTTCTGCACAGAGGCTAGCCGAGTTCAGGAAACTTTACCACCTCACTGGGCTTTCTCTTGCTACTTAGAGACAAAGCAGCGCTGACTTGTAGATGGCTCTTAGTCACTTGATCCTCAGTTAAACGTTGCTTCTTTTCAGAGTAAAAACTTCAAATAGTAGATCAGCTTATTGTTAAATAATTCACTTTTGCTTTTATTTTCTCACAATTAATCTCCAGCTGGAAGGATCTTTATCTTTGAACTATGTGTGCTACCTGGTAAATTTAGACCTGTTTGATATTTGAAGACATAACTTGTAATCATTATTCTTCTTTCACAAATGTGGGGCAATTAGGAGTTAGAGTGAGTTATACTAATAAGTTTTCGGTTGTCATAACCAGATCAATTAATTCAGAACTTGTAGGCTTCTAGCTGTCAGGGAAAAAAAAGTCTGTCATACAATGGAGGTTTTAAGAAATTATTATTCCTTAATTAGTTTCCTCCTTATTGGAAAAAAGTCATTAGTCCAATTAAAAGTTCCCTTGTTTCTAGCGAACTAGGATTTCATATGCTACACCTCCTATTTTTTTCTATGAAGATAGATAGATATTAACACCCAAGGATAAAATACCTGAAATATGACAGAAGAAGATGTGTCTTCTTTCTACAGTAAACTCCCAGGACACATTTTATGATGGTATCAAGCACAGTAAATTGTCTTTAGTATACTTAGGAAATGTCTATTATCTGGACCACATTTGAGGTCTCTTTGTTCTTGGTGACATTTTATCATGTAAATGGGAGTGAGTCTTGTTACAGCTCTGAAAATGAAATTTTAGTCTCTTTAGTTGAGCCTCCCTTCTGAATACTGAAATTTTGTGCACAGAAGAATTATTTGCTTTTTGTACAAAGGTCTTTGCAAAATGACTAATATAATGGATAGTTGTGTAGGTGTGTGTTGTGAACAAATGTACAAACGTCACAGTATTCTGATCTAATCATCAATATTTTAAATATGAACTATGAATCTCTGTGTTACACCTCTTTAAATTTATAAAATTAGCAGCTTTTGAGTTTGCTAACCTGTGTGATTTCCATTTCATATTAAATTTATTTAGAGTCTATGAGTTCCCCTTGTCTTTGCTCTTTTACATACAAACAGCTTTTCTGGAGATATCTGATTATTAAGCTTCTCGTGTTGAAAAGCACATGTTTATTCATTTTTTTTTAAATTACAAAGCAAATAGCCATGGAAAGAAAGTCAGGAGAAGGGTTCAAATACAGAGAAAAGGTGGATCCCCTCTGCTGGAGAGTATTAAAAATAGGATACATCAGCCAGGCTCGGTGGCTCAGCCTGTAATCCCGCGCCTTTGGGAGGCTGAGGTGAGTGGATTGCCTGAGCCCACAGGTTCGAGACCCGCCTGGGCAGCGAGACCTCATCTCTACAATAAAAATCAAAAAATCAGCTGGGCGTGGTAGCGCATGCCTGTAATTCCGGCCACTTGGAAGGCTGAGGCGGAAGGATCGCCGGAGCCCAGCAGGTCGAGGCTGCGGTGACCGGGAGCGGCCACTGCACTCCAGTCTGGGTGACAGAGTGAGACTCCAACTCAAAAAAAAAAAAAATAAGATACATCACGATCGGTCTCACTTATTAGAAGCAGTCACCTGCCAAAGAGGCCAGGAACCTGGAGGTCCTTCTGGCCTCTTAGCAATTCTTTGTCCAACTGTATTTGCCATTGACTGGTTTGGGTCCAGGGCAATGCATTTGTATGGATACAGGGCTTATCACAGAATATGCTCATGGAATTGCAGCAGGAACAGTGGCAGGGCAAACGTAACATAAAGAAGAGAGAAACAGTCTCTCCTACTGAGATTATTTGTGACTGATCTTGTCTTTGCAGACTCACTGGAAGTCATTGATGAGGTCGTGTACATATTCAATCCAAATAAACACCAGGGAGAAGGAATTTAAATTATTTAATAAGGAGAGATTAAAACCAGGGGATTATTTCTGCTTATTCTGGGCCGCTTTCTAATTGGCAGGCCGCCAAAAACTAACCCTTACCAAATGGTCCCTTCGGCCACTTCTGTCTTCATTGTCACCTTGGTGGGATGACTAGGAAAAGAAGGGACCCTGACATCTGGTCTTTTCACGCGTTTCCGATTAAAAGCTCCACAGAGGAGAAAGGGGGAGTCTTGAAACGAGAGTTGAGGAATCCTGTTTATTTTCTACAACCCTGCTACTGTCTCTGATTCCTGTCCTTGTTACCCGTGCCCCACTTTCTTAACCTCTGCCTTCCCGAGCTCCCACAGGAAGGCTCAGTTCTGCTTAGAGACCCCTCTGTCCCTACGCTGACAGTACTCACACAGCCTCAGACACTTTCTGCCCCGTCTTCTCCCATGACATGGAGGAAGGTTCACTGCCTGGGGGACTCGAGCCTGGAGTTCTTCTAGTATGTATGTTTGGAACTTGTCTCACCTTCTTTCCTGGGTAGCTCCTATGCGTCCTCCCAAGATGCAAGATTCAGTGTGGGCATCATCTCTCTTGGGAACCCACCCTGAGCCCCTTCATTCGGCCCCTGGTCTTGCTCCATGACGCCAGGTATATCGCAATTGTGTTTCTTTCCCGATGTTGATACGTACGTATTTGTCTCTCACTCTTTTTTTTGAGTTGGAGTCTCACTCTGTCGCCCAGACCGGAGTGCAGTGGCCGCTCCCAGCCACCGCAGCCTCGACCTGCTGGGCTCTGGCGATCCTTCCGTCTCAGCCTTCCGAGTAGCTGGAATTACAGGTGCGCAACGCCCGGCTAATTTTTTTTTTGATTTATTGTAGAGATGAGGTCTCGCCAAGTTGCCCAGGCGGGTCTCGAACCCACAGGCTCAGGCCATCCACTCACCTCAGCCTCCCAAGGCGCGGGATGACAGGCTGAGCCACCGAGCCTGACTTGTCTCTCACTCTATACAGCAAACTTCTCAGCTCCAAGACCAGGCCTCTGTAGCTCCTGTGCTTGGCACAGAACAAGCATTTCAGACACTTCAAAGTGGGTGGCTGGCCGACTTGTCTGGAAGCCACCCTGGACTCATAATTCCTCCACACCAGTTGCCGAGGATCTGGCCCTTCTTTTTGACTTCCCTTTCCCTGTCTTCATTTGGCCAGAAACTTCGTTCTAAGCCTGGGTCTTTCCCAGCTTCTCGGGGCTCACCAAGGTTTTGTAGACTGTCCAGAGGACAGTGATCTGCACGGATTCAGCCTCAGGGTTGCCCATCCCAGCTGAATCCGCCTTCCGACCTGGCGCCAGCTGTGAGTTGGATCTTCTGGTCTCCCAGCGCACCTGCTTTGTTCTTGTGGGAAGCTGCTCTCTGTACCCCGTGTGGGTGCTTTGATCCTGGGCCTGAGAAGCGAGCATTTGTGAGGGACTTCCTTTAGGTTTTTGGCTTTTTTTATTATTATTATTACACCATCTCATTTGCTACTCGCATAGCTTATTAAAGAGGAAATAGCCTCAACAATATTAATTTGTGTTCAATCACATAGCTATCAAGTAGGAATTCTAAATATTCACCCAGGATGTCTGACTCCAAAGATTCAACTCTTTACAGCCCAAGACTAGGGGCCCTTGGAGAGACCACCTCAGGGAAGCTGACAGGAGGATGTTTGTTCTTTAGTATTTCTAGGTTCTAAATTTGGCTGTTGAAAGGATTTATTCCCAAGATTCTCCATTGATATATCATCTGGGAATTATACTCCCTGCTATCTTTTTTCATCTGTTTTTGGTGAAAATCCAGACTGCTGAGTTAAAGGTATATTTCAGAGAAATTAGAAAAGCAAAAAATAATCTTGTTTTCTAAGCATTTCAAGATAAGGATTTTCATGATTGATTGTGACTAGTACTGGAAATATATTTTTAAACTCAGTAACAGAAAAATTTTTAGAAAATATTTGCAATAAAGAAAGCCACTCTTTTGTTCATTTGTATATTTATGGGTCTGCTTAAAAATTTGATATTCAATGTACTTCTTATCTGGACCAGCTACATACATAATTTCCAGGTCTCGATGAAAAACTGAAAGTAGGATTCCCTTGCTTATTTTTTTTAAAAAAAGCAATAACTTCAGGGTGGCACCATCA
Source organism: Carlito syrichta (assembly GCF_000164805.1). NCBI lineage: Eukaryota > Metazoa > Chordata > Mammalia > Primates > Tarsiidae > Carlito > Carlito syrichta. The sequence continues at coordinate 106,414 of NW_007248058.1, forward strand.
GAACATGAGTTCAAGCCAGGGTCGTGGTGAGTGGGGTGGGGAGAGTGGATGGTACAGCTGCAATGGGTGGACACCAACAGGTCATATGCAGTTTCACCAATATTCCTGGAAAAGTTTGGGCAACCCCTTGGGTCCCCTCCCACTGTGAGAGCTTTTCTGTCCTCTCAATAAATCCTGTTTTTCTTTATATATATATATATATATATTCCTGGAAAAAGTTCTTAGCAGGAAGGTGATAGACATCATAATAAAGTAAAAACTGGGAGTAAAAAAAAAGTGTATATATATATATATATATATATATATATATATATATATATATATATGCATATATTTTTCTTTGTTTCCCTGATTTGATTACAGTTTGGGGGAAAGAAGTGTGTTTGGTTAAACCAAAAGGATGAGACTCCACAGTCTCTTATCAAGTTACATTTTACATCGTGATGGAGCATAGGAAAGCATCTTGAGTATAATCTTGGGGAAAAAAGCAACTTGACATCTCTGTGTCTATCTCACTCATTGCTTGTGCTACCATGAAAGAATCACGAAATATCTTCTACTAAACCTCCATTAATTGTGACCAAAATACAAACATACTGAAGGCTGTTTCTGGAAAGAAGACAGAGCTGTTCATTGTAACCTATCTGTTATAGGAATGCTGCATCTACTCCATGAATTGCATACAAATTGTTCATGGAAATAAATTAGGTTGTGTTTTGATTTAGTAATGGAAAGTTATTACTTAGTGAAAGAGTTCACACTAACAATATCAAAAATAAAGGTGTCTTTAGAGGAGAAAAAGTAATCAGAAACAGTGAAGACTCCATTATTGGTCTAGTTTAAATACTATTTGTAAGACCAGTGTTTTAAAACATTACATATTTTCAGCACAGTGAAGGACCACTAGAGAATGAATAATACATTTATTGTGTATTTAAAATTTATCGAGTATTTCCTAGCAGTAAAATGTATTATTATTATGTATTTCAGTCAGTCAATTAATGCCTACATTTGTATATTCCAATGCCGGGAACTTTGTAAACTGGAACTGAGATGATTTGGTAAGTGCCATAGATTTGGTTCTCTCAGTATGATTTTGACAAATATAGCTAAGTTTTAGGGTCTTTTTAATTGGATTTGTAAGAAAACAAGATAGCTGGCCCCATTATTATTGCTTTCCTAGAGGCAATTTTGCAGCTATGATTATAAATAAACTTCTGTTATCAAGTCTTATTTCCCAAAAGACAGGGGGAAAAAAAATCCATCATTGATTCTCCTTTGTGTGAGTTTCATAGTTTCTGGCAATATGGAGACCTTAAGAGCTTATGTTCTCTGGACTTTTTAAAACTTATCTTGACTTTCTGTATTTCTTTTGTGTTCTATATTTTTCTTCCAGGAAATGTACACTATAGAAGACGTAAAACTAGACCAGGAAACAGCAAATCAAGTCAGTTAACTTTTTTTTTTTTTTTTTTTTTTTGAGTGGGAGTTTCGCTCTGTTGCCCAGGTATTGAGTGCCATGGCATGGCATAGCTCACCATAGCCTCAAACTTCTGGGCCCACTTGATCCTCATGCCTGAGCCTCTTGAGCACCTTGGACTACAGGTGTGTGCCACCATGTCTGACTGTTTTTTGATTTCTTTTTTGCAGAGATGAGATCTCGCTATGTTGCCCAGGATGGTTTCTGAATCCTCCCACCTTGGCCTCCTTCTGTGCAGGAATTACAGGTGTGAGCCACCGTACTTGGCCTCAAGTCAGCTAACATTTATTGAGCACTTATCCCCGAGGACATAGGATAGTTGTAGAAACTGAAAGTGTAAAATATAGCTTTCAATGTCAGCTAGGAGCTTGCAATCTGTAAAAGAAGTCAAAAGTTGAGACGTAATAGTATACACTGATTCATTCTTTCACTCAATGATGAAACAGATGTTTACTGAGCAACTATTAGGTTCTAAGATTTGTATCTGATGCTAGCAACTTAATAGTGAGTTTATATATACTTCCTAGCTTTACCAAGTGTATAGTTTACTGGAAAAGAGTGGCAACCAAATAATCACCCAATTAGGTAAACTCGCCACGCCAATAAAAGTTGTGAGGAAGGCCACCATGACACTGTGCCTGGCAGGGTGATTTTACCTCTCTCTTCTGCCCATTCTCCTCTGGTCTGTTCCAACCTGGAAGCCAGAGGAAGACTCTTCAAGGGGGGCACATCATGCAACTCTGCTCTTACAAAAGCAAAAATGGTATTCAGAGCAAAAATGCTTCCTTTCTGACCTCCATTCCTACTCTTTTTGTATCCCCTCCTCTTCGACCTTGAGTTTCTCTCCCATGCTAACATGCCTCTGCCTCAGGGCTCTTGCACTGTCCCTCTCTGCTCGGGCTATTCTCTCTCAGAACATCGTACGCTATTGCCTTTTAAGGGTTCTGCTCCAAATGTAATTTTCTCAATGAGCCCTTCCTAGAGCCTCCTATTTTAAACTGAAATACCAGATCTCTGCTAGTCTCTAATGTCTTCCCTCTTTGACTTTTCTCCAGCACTGGTCACTACATAGCACAGTCGATCATGTGTTTCCTTTGCTTTATTTTTAGTCTTCCAGCCACAATATAAGTTCAACCAAGAGACAGATTTTGTTTTCCCCTCTCTCTCCATCATTCTCAGTTTCTAACATAGAACCTGCCTGAAACGTCGTCGTCTCACAATTAATATTTGCTGAATGTGTCTCTCCATTGTCACAGATGTTGGGAGAGAACGTCTAAGGAACTGATCATTTGGCTTCCAGACTGAGAACAGAAGTAGATGCTCATCAAGTAAAAAGAGGGAGCAGTAATACTCCCACAGCAGTGACAATAGTCATCATTACATTTAGTGCCTACTGTGGACCAATTGGCTTCATGTATTTTTTTATCTCAATAGCTTCACGGGACACAAATGACTTTGGTTTACATGGATGCGTTGTACAGTGGTGGAGAAGTCTGGACTTCAACAGCACCCAACACCCTCACCTGTGCACATTGTGCCTGATAGGCGATGACTCATGCCTCCCCACCCTCCCCCGTCCCCTTCTGAGTGTCCAGTGTCCACTCCTCCATTCTCTATGCCCGTGCAGATCCTTAATTTGCTCCCACTTATAAGTGAGACCATCTGGTGCTTGGTTTTCCATTCCCGTGTCAGTTCACTTAGGATGACGTCTCCAATTTCATCCACGTTGCCGCCAAAGACATCGCTTCATTCGGTGGCTGCACGGTATTCCATGGGGTATATATACCTCATTTCCATCATCCAACTATCGGCCGATTGGCATTTAGGTCGCTTCCTTATCTCTGTTGTGCATTGTACTGTGACCAACATGTGAATGCAGGTGCCTTTTTTGTACAATGACCTCTGTTCCTTTGGGTAGATAGCTAGTAGAATTGTGCAATTGCTGGAAAATTGTAAATTCATTTTCAGTCCTTTGAGAAATCTCCATAGCACTTTCCATAGAGGCTGTACTAATTTACACCCCCACCCAGAGTGTATGACGGTTCCCTTTTCATCATATCCGAATGCCATCTATTTTTTTTTTTTTTTGGCTTGTTAATAATAGCCATTCTGACAGTTTAAGGCGGTATCTCATTTGGGTTTTAATTTGCATTTCCCTGATGGTGAGTGATATTGAGCATTTTTTCATGTGTGTTGGACTTCTGTATATCTTCTTTTGAGAGATGTCTTTATTTCATTTGCCCACTTTTTAATGGGGCTATTTGCTTTTTTCTGGCTGATTTATTTGAGTACTTTGTAGATTCTGGATATCAGTCCTTTGTCAGCTATATACGAATATCTTCTCTCATTCTGTAGGTTGCCTGTTTGCTCAGATGATTATTTTGTTTGCTGTGCAAAAGCTTTTTAGTTTAATTAAATACCATTTATTTATTTTTGTTTTATTGAATTTTCTTATGGAATTTTAGCCATAAATTTTTTGACTAGACCCATGTCCACAAGAGACTTCCTTACATTTTCCTCTAGAAGTTGTATGATTTCAGGTCTGACATTTAAATCTTTAATCCATCTTGAGTTACTTTTTTATATATGGGGAGAGATAGGGATCGAGTTTCGTTTTGCTGCATGCAGCGATCCAGCAACACTGTTGGATAAGGTGTCCTTTCCACAGTGTCTGTTTCTGTATGCTTTGTCAAAGATGAATTGGTTGTAGGTATTTGGATTTATTTCTGGTTTTCTAATCTGTTCCATTGGTCTATGTGTCTGCTCTTGTACCAATGCCATGCTTACTACAGTTTTGTAGTATAATTTGAAGTCAGGTCATGTGATGCCTCCAGCTTTATTGTTTTTGCTTAGGATTGCTTTGGCTGTCCTGACTGTTTTTTGGTTCTATATAAATTTTAGGATTGTCTCTCTAATTCTGTGAAAAATGAAATTGGTGGTTTGATAGAGACTGCATTGAATCTGTAGATTGCTTTGGGTAATATGGTTATTTTCATAATGTTGATTCTTCTAACCCATGAGCATGAGATGTTCCTCCATTAGTGTGCTCTACAATTTCTTTCATCAGTGTCTTGTAGTTCTCCTTGTAGAGATTTTTTGCCTCCTTGGTTAAATATATTCCCAGGTATTTTAACTTTTTGGCTGCTATTGTAAATGGAATTGAGTTCTTGATTTCATTCTCAGCTTGGTCACTGTTGGTGTATAGCAGTGCGACTGATTTGTGTTTGCTGATTTTGTATTCTGAAACATTAACCAAATTTGTTTTTCAAGTTCAGGAGTCTTTGGAGGCATCTTTAGGGTTCTCTATGTATAAGATTGTATCATCAGCATATAAAGCTAGTTTGATTTCTTTTTTATCAGTTTGGATACTCTCTTTTTTTCTGGCCTGATTGTTCTGTCCAGTACTATGTCCAATAGTAGTGGTGAAAGTGGGCATCCTTACCTTGTTCCAGTTCTGAGGGAGAATGTGTTCAGCTTTTTTTGTTCAGAATGATATTGGTCGTGGCTGTGTCATATATAGCTTTTATGGTTTTGAAGAATGTTCCCTCTATGCCAGTTTGCTGAGGGTTTTATCATGAAGGAATGCTAGATTTTATCAAATACTTTTTCTGCATCTATTGAAATGATCATTTTTTTTTTTTAATTCTTTTTAGTGGATCACACTTATTGACTTGTGTATGTTGAACCATCATTGGATCCCTGGGATAAAACCTGGTTGGCTTTGGTGCATTATTTTTCTGTGTGCTGTTGAATTCAGCTTGCTAATATTTTGTTGAGGACTTTTGCATCTATGTTCATAAGGGATGTTTATCTGTGTTTTTTCTTTTTTAATGTGCTGTGTCTTTTTCTGGTGTTGGTATCAGTGATACTGGCTTTGTTGGATAAGGGAGGGAGGATTCCTTTCCTCTTCAACCTTGTAGAATAGTTTCAGTGAAATTGGTACCAGTTCTTTTATGAAGGCCTGGTAGAATTCAGCTGTGAGTCCATCAGACCCTGGACTTTTGCTGTTGCTGTTGTTGTTGCTGTTAGGGGATTTGTAATTACTGTTTCAATCTCACTGCTTGTTATTCGTCAGTTCAGAGTTTCTATTTCTTCCCAATTCAAGGTCGGGGGGTTGTATGTTTCCAAGGATGTGTCCATTTCCTCTAGATTGTCCAGTTTGTTTTCATAGAGGTGTTCATAATAGTCTCAGGTGATTTTTTGAATTTCTGTCGTATCAGTAGTAATGTCTCCTTTTTCATTTCTGATTGAGCTAATTTGGGTCTTCTCTCTGCATTTCTTAATTAATCTAGCTCAGCCAGGCTCAGTGGCTCAGCCTGTAATCCCATGCCTTTGGGAGGCTGAGGTGAGTGAATTGCCTGAGCCCGCGGGTTCAAGACCCGCCTGGGCAGGCGAGACCTCATCTCTACAATAAATCAAAAAATTAGCCAGGTGTGCTAGCGCGTGTCTGTAGTTCCAGCTATGTGGAAGGCTGAGGCGGAGGGATCGCCGGAGCCCAGCAGGTTGAGACTGCAGTGGCTGGGAGCGGCCACTGCACTCCAGTCTGAGCGACAGAGTAAGACTCCAACTCAAAAAAAAAAAAATTAATCTAGCTCAAGGTTTATCAATTTTGTTTATTTTTTCAAAGAACCAACTTTTTGTTTCATAGATCCTTTGTATTTTTTAAACTTCAATTTCATTAGTTTCACTCTGATCTTCATTAGTTCTTTTCTTCTGCTAGCTTTGAGTTTGGTTTGTTCATGTTTTTCTAGTTCTTTAAGGTATGATGTTAGGTTATTGATGTGTGATCTTCCAGTCTTATTCATATAGGCCTTAAGTGCTAGAAATTTCCCTCTGCATTTCTCTATATTTTTTCATTTGTGCAGCTTTCTTGTCTCTGGTAATCTGTTTCATGAACCCTAGTCACCTTGGTTTGTCCAGACTCTCAACTATGTTTTTTCAAATGAGGTAATTTGCTGGAGTCTGCATGAATTTTCCCTTTATATATCATGCCCTTGAAACCTTCTCAAGATAATAGACTGGGGCAATGGTAGGGCTCATCCTGTTTGCTTTTATCTCTTAGGAACTATTTTTCTGTGTTGCCTGATGTCCAATTTAATTTGTTAAAAATTGTTGCTTCATATATTTTGTGTATTTTTGGATTGTGTTAGGCAAGAGTAATCTAGTCCCTGTTACTCCATACTGGATATGAGAGGTAAACTCTAAGGAGCTTTTTAAAATGCAGATTTGTGGTATCTAGAGATTCCAGTTCAGTAATTCTGGAGAGGGTGTCTGTAATAAATTCTTTTTAAAAGCCTCAATGTGACTCTTAGGTTATCAGGATATTTAATCACTTGTCGAGATAATTAGTGCAATAAAGTTCAAGGTCTAATAAGATTTCATGAGGAGAGTAGACATTGAACTAAATTTTTAAGAAATTGTAGAATTTGGCAAATATTGTTCTCTTCCAGGTACTAGTGGATAATCAAACATTTGAGTGAGGAATAAATTGGTTGATCTTCCCCTGTCTGCTTAAAAATTCCTGCTTCAAATTCCAAGTTTACACTTCTCCATAGCTTCCTCTATATTTCCCAGACAGAACTTAAAACTTACACTTTCTTTCTTTTGTTATGGTAGCCCTCATGCTATCACCATCAAATTGACATATACTTTGTGTTATAGATATTAGTTTTGTTTCTTTCACTAATCTCTATATTGTTTTTGAGCAATCAATTCTTGTTTGGCCCCAGAACCTATAACCATGATAAGAATACCTAGGTGTTCAAAAATGTTTGTCGATTTGAACTGCAGCTCCTCTTTTAATACTTCTAAGTAAGAAGTATGTAATTATTCCCTTGTAAAAGTCAGTTCCGACCTGGATGCTTTCAACAATGAATTGAGAAGCACAGTAGTATAAGCTATGTATTGCTACATAAGACATTTTCCTCAAAATATTGCTGCTTAAAAAAAACCCAAACACATATTACATTGCAGTTTCCGTAGGTCTGGAATCTCCTGGTGGTTTAGTTGAGTCCCTGGCTTAGGGTCTTTCAGAAGATTGCAGAAGGAATCGGGTGGGGCTGTAGCCGTGTCAGTGAGTGTTAAGGAGAGAATCTGCTTCCATGCTCATTCACATGGACTTTGGCAGGTTTCCTCTCTGGCTGTGAGCTCCATTACACCAGGAACCAGTTCATAACAAGGCATCTGGGGGAGACGTCAAGGGAGGATAAGTAAGATGAAACCATAATCTTTTTGTAATCCAATCTGGGAAGTGATATTTTATAACTTTTGCCTTACTTTAGTTATTAGAACTCAGTCATTATGTCAAGCTCACACTTAAGGGAACTATGTAGCCTCATGTATAACGAATACCACTTACACTTTATCAAAAGCACATGTATTCATATGCAGAGATGGAATCATAGAGAGCTTACTTGCTATGTCTGAAAGATATGAGCTCCATTACACCAGGAAACAGCAGGATGCTACATTCATGTTTTTGGCCTTGTCTTTTCCTAGGAACAAAGAGGGTCTTGTAGGTACAGTTGGTAGGAATTCTGTTCTGCAAACATTAGCAACTCTCTTATGTGGAACAGTGACTTCCAGCTTGCATCCTCTGATCTCTAAGATTCCAGTGGTACCTTGAAGTTCAAGCAGGGAGCAAGAAAGGAGTGCCAGGTCCATGCCCCATACCACCAGGTGCCACCCGGCCTAATTTTAACAGTGCATATGCTGAGTTCTGAGGTCATTTAATACAAATTTGAAAAATATGCTTGAAATTTGTGAAAAACTAATATCCTACAGCAATTTTTTTGACCGTAGCCTAGCATCATGGTTAGGCATGTGGACTCTGGAACAAGCCTGCCAGGATTTGATTGTGTAAAGGTTCTGCCACTTCCTGGCCATGTGTTGGGAGTTAAAATTCTGGGCTGGCATCCCATCCACAATTACATCTTGTCCCTTTCTGTTTCTAAAGCCAGAACTACTTGGGCAAATTTGATATTGTACTTTATAAAACGTTTATGGTTGGCTTCTATTATTGGCCACCTGTATTTACTGTAACATGGTTTAACATGATCAATGAAATAGTTAATACATTGACCACAATTACGTCTGCTGTTTTCTGTCTCCTCACAGATCTCTGGCTAGATGATGTGTGCTCTTCATTTTAATAAACTCCCTCCCTAGAAAGAAAATTATGTATAATATGTTTCCATATCTGTCAAAGCATTGTTTCATGATTAGTTAAACATTTTTACAACTGTGGATGTACCAATTTTACTGAGCCACTTATTATAAAATTTTTGCAGACCAACATTTTCAATTTTATTGTTAAATAAAGAGCCTGTAGGGTAAAATTGATTGCCTACATCTTCCATTTTGAAATGAATTAAGGAAAGATCTTGTGTTTTTTCAGATATCAGTTTCCTGGCTTTATTAATGAGGCAGCTCAAAAAGGAATATTAGCTATTCTATACATGCACTTATAATAGTACTAACCCCTGAGACTTAGACTTAATTGTTGACGCTGTCTTTTTGTTTTTAAATTCCAGCTGCTTGAAATGTGTTAATCACTGATACAATTTTAGAAGGATTCTTACTACTTAGTCTTGACTAAGAGACAAAATCTTTAGGTGTTTCTTCTTATATTCTATTAGTTGACTTCAACTCACCTTGAGTGTAATTTGGACATCGAGTAGAGGCAAATGCTTTTGTTTTCAAAATGATTTGGCAGAAGAGAGTTTAATGAGAAAATAGAGGAATAGGTGACTTAGGTTGGGGAACGAAAGTTATGAAAAAACAGGTTTTCAGTTGCCATGTGCATTCCTCTGTGACTGCGATGTGGAGGGTGTGTGCAATGTGTAGAGAAACGTGAGAGGGGGTGAGTCTAACACGCACTCCAATTTCCAAGTCTCAACCATTGCAATATACTGAAAAATGTGGGGCCTGTGGAAAGCAATAGAAATAAATTCCTAAGAAAAAATTGCGGCTTTTGAAATGCAGGGAACATGATGTGTTCATAGCATCGTGAACGTTGCAAGCCTATTTTCTCAGCCAGGGATTTTAAAATAAGACTTTCACATAAGGAAATGATGGGGGGAAACATATATATCTTAGGAAACAAATGGCATAGCACGATGATGATTAACTGAGAGGCTCAGAGCATTTGCCCTTTTTCTTAAAAATGTCTCCTTTGTGATCTTCTTAGACAGGCGTTTTTTTGTTGTTCTTCTCTTCTTTTTCCTTAATTTTTAATTTTGAAGATGTGGGTTACAATTCAGGGCTAGGCATACAATCATTCATTATGCAGGTACCCTTATTGATGAGGTGTCCTCCCCTGACCCCCAGCCATTTTCCACGACTGCCAATCCCTTTCTTTTAGTATTATGATAATTACTCAAGGTCCGCTTATGAGTGAGAACATGTGATACTCAATTATTTGTTTCTGTGATAGATCACTCAGTATTATAGACTCTAAGTCCATCCAAGTTGCTACAGAGTTCATAATTTTGTCCTTCTTTAGGACTGCATAATATTCCATAGTGTACCACAGGTTTTTAATCCCCCAAAAAAGTTCTCTTCTTAAATGACTATTCTTTTTCATTGTCTGGACCTTTTCCTTCCCATTTTGAAACCATGAATATCCTACCAATATCTCCTGTTACCTTGGTGAAGGGATGTTACTTGCTGGTTTCAATTATCACCTCTACAAAATTATATCAACCATATCTTCAGCTTTGCCCTCATCCTGCTTTTCCATCTTCTCTTCATCCATCAGCTTTTCTATTAATATTTGTATCAGTTCCTGAGAAGTGATATTAAGTTTACATAATTTATCGGAGTTATAAGTTAATGTGTCTCTAAACTGTATTTCCACAACTTAAGAATACAGCACTTCCCTTTAATTTTTTTGATAATATAATCTTGTGGAATCATTTTCTGTGCAATTTTAAGACAAGATTTAATTTTAACCTGAGATAATAAGCAAAAAAAAAAAAATCATATAAGAGAATCTCATTCCTGTGACAGCCTGAAGAAACTGTTTTCCAATAAGTTTTTGTAACTAGAACACTTAATTAGAGCTATACGAAAAAAAAATCATTACAAAAATATTCAACCAAAGTTATAAGTGAAAAACTCTGTAACTCCATGATATAGAGAAATCTCACCTAACATTTATAATGGATTTCAAGGAATATACATGTAATTAAAGATAGAAAAGCCTGTCAAAAATAGAGAATAAAGTCAAAAGAAGGACTTGTAACTCTAAAGCCAATGCTGCCATTTAAAATACTTTCTGAGTAATACAAGTTTCAATACAAACGGATACGCGACTCTGGGTAGCTTTCACTGACACAGTTTTTGGCTCAGTTGCTTGAAAACTTGAGGATTATACTCAAGTCTTCACTGAAGGATTGGCCCCAATAGAAACCGTTTCTCATGTTAGAGAAGAGGATAGGAAACTGCCAAGCTTCATTGGAAGAAACTGGCTATTGCAAGTAATTAATCTGAGAGACAGAAACTGTAGGTGATGTGTCCACTTCAAAATGTATGAACTAGACAAAGTTCTGTCCTCGTGTTAATCTCCCCTTGTGGGTACTCTCCTTTCTAGTCGTCATCTGTTGAAGTCTTCTCCTCATCTTTCCTCATTCCCAGTCCTCCACAGGATTGTCTGCAATGGCAAGGAGTTACTCACTGGTCCCCAGTGATACCATATAAGACAAAAAGCAACGTTAGGCTTTCAGGCTCCCCTAAACCCGAGTTTAAACTGAGGTGCTTTCCCTTACAAGTTGTATAACTCTAAGCTTTGCTGTCCTTATTTCTAAAATTGGGTTATTCATAACAATTACATAAGATTGTCATGGGCATTAAGTGAGATAGATATTCTTGGTTCACAGCATGCAATCCTTTACCTTCTAATGCTTCATTCAAAATAACTGTATCAGGGGACAAGTGACAAAGATGAGATCGATGAAGGAGCTGTTATCAACCCAGGGTAAAGTTGGTTGGGAAATAAAGGAGAGAAATAAAACAGGACAATCCCTTGTCAAAAAAGGGAAATCCCGTGTTGGAGAAAGTCTGAGGAAAGTTTGTGTGTGTGTGTGTGTGTGTGTGTGTGTGTGTGTGTGTGTGTGTGTGTTGTGGGAGAAGGAGGAGGAGGAGGAAGAGGAGAATGATTCATACATGGAATCAACCAGGGCATGCACAGAGCAAAATAGATAATGGCTACCACTTATGCAACATTTTTTCTTGTGCTAAATGCTTTCCAGTATTATTTAGCATAAGAGAACTAAAGGAGACAGAGATGAATAAAAGAAAACACAAGTGTCAGTGAGGAGAAAGCAGCACACAAGAGATGAGCAGAGAAAAATCCACCGCTATGGAGGAAAAATAAAAGGAAGGCAGAGAGGCAGAAGTAAAACTCACGTATTGTGGTGTCAACCAATCCAGGGAGAATATGAGCTTAGGGAAAAAGGGGACAATAATAACACCTGCTGGAGGAATATTAAAATAAGGAAAAGGACATGTTATATTTTTTCTTTCTAATTTGAGCTTCATGGATTTGGTCATAGGTGTTTTCAGTGTTACTTTTACACGCTACCTCTTAATTTGGCAGATAACCTAATGCCTCGGTGTCCAACCTGTGACCAGCTGTTCCTCTCACAAGAAACTTGTTATTGACAGCCCTCTTGTGGCTCTTGTCTGACTTGTGTCCAGTCTATTCCTATCAAGATAGCCACTCTATAGGCGAGCCCTGATGGAGAAAGAAGTTAAGTGCAATGTGTTGGTCAGGCGAGATACAGAGCAGGCAGCTCAACGAAGTCCATGAAATAGCAGAAACAGTTTATTGCTTACAGATCCCAGGGAGAAGGGCAGCATACCTCCCAGGGCCCAAGGGAAGGGGGAAGGCGTGCAGCTTGAGACACACTCACTCAGTCAGCCAGTGGGGAGCAAGAGGAAGAAAGAGAGATCTGTATACCACAGCCCTTTTGGGGTCCAGGGTGTTAACCAAGTAGCCTTCCTGAGGGACATTCTAATCCGTGTCTTCAGAGTAAGCAGGCACGAGTTCTGTGAAGTCATGTTGTGACTGAGAGGAGGTCAGTGCCGCATATCTGCTGTTTAGTTCATGTACATTGTATCTAGCTGTCACATAGGGAGGGGTGACTAGGGGACTCTTGTATATGGATCAGCTACATTGAGGGGATTAGAAACGGTGTCCTGTGTAACAAAGCCTTGCTTGTAGCGTGAGAAAGTACAACTTATATTCAAAACGGATCCTGAGGCAACATAAAATTGCAAACTAAAAGCATTCATTATAATGGGCAATTAGAAGTCCCTTCATATCATTTTCCAGAGAAATTTCCCTGGAGTGGTGAGGCCTGAAGACAGACTGCAGCAGACTGAGGAGGGAATAGAAGGTGAAGAAAAGATACTCAAATGATGTAGACGAATATTAAAAGAAAATTGTCTGTAAAGTTGAGGAAACAGGGCAACAGTTCAAGGGCAGAACAACTGGAAACTTGTCATTGAATGTTAGAACGGAAAATAACTGGGAAAATGTCAAACCTAAATCAACTTCCATACTAATGTCTTTGGGATCATCTTGAATTGATGAGTCATAGGCTTTAGAAAAACAGTTTTTTCTCGCGAGTTTTACTCATACGGATTTTCCACCAAATGGAAATGTACAGTTTCATTGTTCTGCTCCCTATAAATCTCAATAATAAAGGTTAGATACAGGCATAGAGAAAATTGTGACTTAAAAACAAACTATAAATCTCAAGGAAAACATTGTATAAGCATGAATTTGAAGAAGAGCCAAAGAAGTAATAGAAAATGAAATACCACTTAAAGCAAAGAAAAATTTAATTTCCAAGTGTAGATATTTATTGAAAGCCCACTAGGTAGAAGACACTATATTTGATTTTGGCAATTTCAGCTGAGATTGGTTGCCCTTTTATTTCATCTAGAATTTATCGTGTTCTACTTTCTCTTCCATGGGACATTTAGTTCCTCTTCAAGTGGTCATTTTTTTCTCCTTTATCCCTACCCAATGACTTTCAGAAGATAAAATATAGAAGGGGAGCTCAATAGGACCAACTGAAATAAGTTAAAGTCATACTGCAGGAAAAGCATTTAACAAGCCAGAGCAGTGAGGGCCTTTGCTCTTATAGGCATGACTTTTAGCATCTCTGGGATTTGAATGATAAGGTCTGGCTAGTTTCATTAGAAAGATAAACCCCAGGGCCTCGGGCAAAAAATTTCGCCTGGAATCAAAACTTCTTATACTTTGTGGAGACAACTTTAGAAAATAAGAAAAAAGTTAAAATGGTATGTAATAGGGGTTTACCCTCAGTGTTAATTACTGAAAAGATTATATTACGAAGATAAGTTATATACACATTCAGAGAAAGAAATGGTCAATACAATGAAATATTTGCAGAAGGTTTTGAACTAAATTTGGCCATGAAACTGGGTGTGTGGCAAGCAGAGAGCGAGAAGGGAAGACTTTCCAGGAGGAAAAAGCTGAATGTGCAAGTAAGGGCTTAAATTACAACCTAGAAACTGAAGGGACTTACTTGGAGCTTTTCAATAATCAGCTGGTAAATAAAAACATCTGTAAAGGGTAGTGCATAGAGTAATGCTCGACTTTCAAAATAAGGAATTCTGATTCATTTTCTGTGCTTCATCGAAGGCACTTTGTGGTTCTTATTCTTTCATCAGTGAAAGGTATCAAGTTTTACTAGCCCATGTTTGAAACTTACTTCTTTAATAATGATACATATATGTACATATGTATCAGTTATAGAAGTCTAAGTATGATACAGTTCATATCCTTAAAGTGTTTAAAGATTATTAAATTATCTGTGATAAGATTTTTCTCTAGTTTCTAATTTTACTAATAATTCTGTTATTGTTTTTGAGAAAAAAAATCATGACCATACATTCACTCAAAAAAAAAAAAGTAAAACAACAGAATCTATGGCCTCCAAAAATGTTAATGAGATAATGAATTTAGAACTCTAATCACAGCTCCTGGTATGAAGCAAGCACTTGGGGTTTGCTAAAGGTTAATTTGAAATAAATCTTTGTTAAATTGAATTATTTAAAAATTTATATCATATAATTGGATCCTAATTATTAATGTTTAAATTTCCTTATGCCTGATGGTAAATATCCCTTCCAGTTTTTCACTTTACTAGACATAGAATTCTATTCAACAATCATTGTATGCTTATTATAAATCTACCATACTGGTGAATAAGATAGATTTAGTCTGTGACTTCATGAGGCTTCATGTAGTGGAGAGAGGTGAAGGTGATTTACCAACATTTTCAGGTTCTGGAGTAGGCAAAGCATAGGTAAAACAATATAGATATATGTTGATGTCTTAGCCCACAGGACAGGCATATTTGCACATCACAATGTACTATATTCCTATAAGAATGTTGGTAGACATTGCCCATTGTGACTCCAGAAATCATAAAAATTAATAAATGCACCAACCCATAGAAATAAAATCAGATAACTCTAATGTACATTGCTCTCAATGGTTAAATATTTCCTTGACTTTTAAAACAAACTAAGTAGAGCTTACAGTATAATAATGACTCTGTGTGGTTTCATTAAAACTTACATCTTGACAGTTCTCAGAAAGCCAACACTTCATAATTAATGAATGTTCAGCCAAAAGGTTGACCTTCTGAGTGACTGGATAAGTGCAAACTTAGAGGGGAAAAAAATTGCTTTTGACTATTTATTGAAGCCCAAGAGCTGTTATCTTTTAGAATGAAAGTAAGTTCTGGAACCATGCCTAAGAAATTGACTCTATATGTTAACATTTGAAAGCTCTTTGTACAATAAAAATTCATTCCATCTACTTTATTTTATGCTATATTTAAGGCAAAAGAGAATGTGAAAAGCTTCATCTACCTTGATCGCCAGTGGTCTCCTTTCAATTCCTCAGATTGAACTCCCAGGCATGTGAAGCCTAAGACACCAGGCACTTGTTATAAATGGCCAGGCATTCATTAACAATCCAAATCCGCAGAGCGTCTACTGACAGATGGCTTCCTCTGTCTGGGATTGAGTCACTTAGTTCATTTACTTAAAGGTTAGTGTTAATGAGATCAAGGTCACAGGAGCGCCATGGTAGAAACAAACTTCGAAGTCAGACAGACCTGGATCTGAATTTCAGTTCCACCCCTTACTGGATGACTGATCTTAAAAATGCTACCTAGCCTCCTGGAGTCTCAGATTCTTCCCCCTAAAGTGGGAGCATAGCCCTTATCTTTCTGAGTTTTGGTGTAAAGCAGAGTAGACTCCAATTACCATCAATACGCTTGGTTCAGGGACTGATACATAATATTCCCTCAATAAATGTTCATCGTGATTTTAATTTTTGTATCAACAAAACAACTCATTGTACGCATTGTGTAATTACTGATCACTAGTTAGCAATGTCCAAATATCAGCAAAATATTGTTATGAGAATGTAGAAGCTGATATACCCGGACCCCTCAAAAATTGTAGGTATTTCAATAAAAACTTCATATTCATTTTGTATGACAAGTATAATCAATTCTAATGCCATCCCACTGACAGAATAAATTATGAGATTAGGTATTTATAACTGTCTTAGTTCACATATGCTCAATACATTGTGTTTAATGGATTAATAAAAGAGAGGCTAATAACTTATTTAAAATGATGGTACACTCAGAAACAAAGCTTGAGGCAAGACACCAAACATTTACTTTCCTGTTGGCACTGACTTGCCCTATGACCTTGAGAAAAATTTTAAATCCTTGATTCTTAATGTCTTCCTCTTTAAAACCTTGAGATTTGATATGTAACGCCCATGGTCTCTCTTTACTTCCGAAGGGTTACGATTCGCCTGTGTGAGGCAACTTGACTCAGGAGGCAATTTGTTTACAGGAATAAAAGAGGTGATAGAACAAGTCTCTCGAGCTCTTGCCTCTCGTCGTTTTGTTTCTTTTCCAATCAACTTGAAACATTTTCTCTACATGTATTACTTGCCCAACTGAAGAAAAGACAGCGCATTAGGAAAGTCCACAGTGAAAATTGAACTCATCTGAAAGAAACGATTCCAATCTGTTGTACAGAAAAGAGAGACTTTGAGATAGGTCTTTGGGAGAAGAAATCTGAAGAGTCAGCAGGTTTATTGTGAAGGGTGGCAAAATGTGACACTCCTCCATATGCAATTTTTGTCACTGATTATTTTGAGCTAGAGAAAATGAAAAAGAAACAGATATAAGCAAAGCTCTTTTCTCTCCCCTGTTTGCCTAAAGGGGACATATGTTTGTAAAGGCATCCCTCTACCCTCTCCTACCCGACGGAGAGAAGTCGCTCACTGGGACAACTCTAGACCCCCCAAGAAGGCATGAGAAGAGACCACATAACAAACTTTGCTAAAACAGCCTTTGTCTTGTTGCTTCCTGTATGTATCCATCTTCCCCCAATTCGCTGCCCATAAGAGCTCCTTTTTGTTTGTCTTGTTGCTTCTCTCCAAAACCCCTTGTACATTTTTGTTAAGATCTGTATAGGCCCAAGTCCTAACCACCACTCTGAATGACTCATCGTGGAGTGCTCACATGTGGATGTGCCAGGTGCACGTTAATCAACTTCTGTTGGTTTTTCTCTGGTTTCTCTGACCTTTGCCAGTCTAATTTTCAGGGCCCCAGCCAATGAACTTAGGTAATGTTTTTTTTCCTGCCCTACAATTGACAGTCCATGACTTTTCATGAACACAGTTGGCCAACAGTCCCTGGTAGGGTTTTACACTTGTCTATTAATTGATTCATTTATTCAACAAATGTTTATTGAATGATTACTATTTGCATGACAACCAGCTAGGGTACGATTATAAAGATAAATCCAGTGCACACTGTCTTTAAAGAATTTACTCTTTAGTAGAGATAACAGGGCATGAATATAAACTCCAAGATGTTCTAAATTGTATGAGTAAAAGTTATATGAGATTTAGGAGCAGGAAAGATTTAATTTCAGCCAGGCAGATGGCAGTGAGGAAAGGGAAATTATGAAAATCTTGAAGGAGGTGGCATTTTAGCTGGAGTTTAAACATCTGTATCTTGGGCAATAGAAAGTATCTGGCTGATGAAACAGTGGAAGAAAGCCTCCAAGGAGGAAGGAACTGAATGCAGTTTGACTGTAGAGTGGAATTTATGAAAGAGACGAATGGGACGGACATGAAGAAAGAAACCCGCCACTTGGAAGGGACCTTGAATGCCATACTCAGGGAGTCTGGTCTACTTTCTAGGAAAAAGCAAGACACTGAAGGTTTTGGATAAGGGAAACGAAGGAAGGTTGTGTTTCAGGATGATGACTCCTGATGGAGACGAGTGCATGGGTTGTAAACTGAGTGATGGGCGGATGCCCCAACCACGCTCCTAAGCGAGGTCTTTTTCTTGCCCAGGTTGCCGACGTGCTGCTGCAACACGGAGCCAATGTCAACATTCAAGATGCGGTTTTATTCACGCCGTTGCACATCGCCGCTTACTATGGTCACGAACAGGTCAGTCTGAGGGTGGGTTTCCGAAGGCTAAGGGGCCACCTAAGAGTTCCAGGCTTTGGGGAGCTGTCCTATCTTCAGAAGAAGCATTTTTAAAATGTCCTTTGAATTAATTTTGCCATGTTCTCATCAGCTCTATCCTTGGGAGCTTGTAGATCCAAGTAAGCATTACAGCTGCCGTATCATTCATTTTAATTGACTAACAGCGCACCAAGAGAGCAACAGAGTCTGTGAGTGGGTAAGCGGCTGTGGGAGCCCGCCAGCCTGAACTTGAAAACATCCTGGCTTTATGACCACGTGTAGGTCATGTAATGCCTCTGATCTTCATGTCTTCATCTACAAGAGGAGAAAAGTATTAAAAGCACCCACCTCAAGGGTTGCTGTTATGATGAGATGCAAATGAATGTTTGGCAGGTGCTCAGTGAATGCAGTTGTGATGATGCTAATAACAATAACAGACTCATAAAGGCTCTGTAAAAATGGCCACTCAATGTGCTTTCATTATGCAATTTGCTTTAAATATGTAATTATGTAACAGGCACATATTTATATAATTTGATATTCTTCAATATAAGTCATATGTATGCTGAGAATGCTTTCAAGTTTTTTAAGTACTTTGATTCAATCCATAATTTTATTTGGCCTTCACAAAAACTTGATGAAATTAATGAGTTGCCACATGAGCGAGCACATGCCATGCAAACATCTTTTTTTTTTTTTTTTTTTTTTTTCCTAATTTGGCCACCACCCTGGAGTTAGCTATTATCTGCCCCTTCTTATCAAGGACATGCACGAGGCTCAGTCAAGTCAGGTGGCATGCCAGAGTCATGCTGCTGACGAAAAGAAGAACTAGAATACTTGCTTAGGTCTGTGTGATCCCCAAACCCGTATTCGTTGTGTTGTACCAAAGCACCTCTTCTGATTTCTCTTCAATCAGTGAGGCAACTCATAAAGTCCAGTCAATTCACCCAAGTAGAGAAGCCAGAATCCAAGGCAACATGTTCTAACTCCAAAGTTCATTGATGTCAACCTTAACGTGGTGAAAGACAAAACTTGTATGTGCTACTTTAAAACGCTGCCCTTTAGCTATTCTCAGGGAACCGAAAAGAATCCAATACAACCGAAACACAAATGTTACTGGATAACCAAGCAGAGCTTTTCTGTGGATGCCCCCCTTCTGCTCTTCCTCTGTTTATCTATCTAGACTCACTCAAGCATGCATGAGAATTATACCTTTTTACCTTCCTGGAAGTTGTGTCATGAGGGCTCCATGTTGAAAATCAGGCTTGCTTGTGTCCCTGTGCTGCTCCGGTCATTGTGCCTTTGCTCCTCTGCTAGCTGTCAGGAGCTTGGACACTCTCAGACCCGTGAAGCGTGGCCCAGAGGTCGGAAAGACTGCTGATGTCACCCATGTGCTGCTCAGCCTGAGTGCGCTGGAGGGCTGGACACTGGTGATGCTTTTGAAAGCGCAGGCCCCAAAACACAGGAGACAGAAAAAGTCCATACAGAATGTAGACAATGCCTGTTTTTCGTAGAGTCATCCTCTTGGGCGATTAACCTCATCATCCAGCAGAAATGTAAAGAGCCCCTATGTGAGTTGGATGAAGAACTAAATTTGTTTACTTCCCATGACAATAGAGTCACAGTCTTATGAAATTATGCTAAAATGTGGATGGCCCTTTTATGATAAGGGACACGCTTTCTACATATGAAGGCAGAACATAAGCAGTTTATAGAGGCCACTGTCACTTGCTAAAATGTGCTGACAAAGAGAACAGTGCGTTCAATATATAAATGTGCCTCACGCACCGTGTTCCTTGCCGTGTGTTTATTTACTTATTTTTAAGTGGGAGAGTAGACATTTTGTACTGAGCGCAGTATTTCCTAGGTATGCAATAATAGTGCTTAACAGACAATCGATTTCAGAGATAGTTTAGATCTGTCTTTTATAAAGTCACATAATCGGGATTTATGGAGTCTGTGTAAGTGAAAATATCTGCTTAGGAGTGCAGGGTTCTTGAGACTAAACTTCTGCGGCTCTGATTTCTCCCGAATTAAGTCATGATCTGCCCATTCGCCAACAAAGAGCTAAAAGGCACGTGCTCCAAGTTGGTGCTGCCATGCTTACTAACAGTTGTGGAGTGCAGGCGCTTTTCTAAGTGCTTCGTATGTGTGTTGACTTATCTAATCCTCACAACAACGCCAAGAAGTAGAACCATTATGAATCCCATTTCAGCAATGAGGAAATTGAAGCATCAATGGGTTAAAGATGTGTTCAAGCTGACACAGCCTGGTTTCAGAACGCTTGTTCTTGTCCAAACTCAGTTTCCTCACACACTACCCAGCCGATATCTTGCCTAGAATTTCTATTAAATATCTACCGTATTCTTGAGACGTTTCAACTCGGGATGTGTTTATTTGCTCACTCATAGGGAGCAAACATAGCTTTAAAGCCTGAATTCACTTTTACGCTGACACCTCAGGGGCCAAGACAACTGCTGTTTTAATGATTCAAACACATCCTAACTTACCCCTTAGAATCACTGAGGCAATTTTTGGAATCTTCGGGGGAGGCAATGTCAGGTTTAGAGAAATGGTTCCGAAAGTTCTTCAGTATATATGCAAATGACTCAGAGGGATGCCACAGGTTACCTCCAACAACCCCAGGAAGATGTTCTTCATCACTTCATCCCTCCTCCTCCTCCTTTGGATGTAGTCTCAGTCAATTGGGGAAGACGCCCGGGCTACTATGGCTCTCTACAATCCACTCACACACCCAGAGGAGGACTCAGAGCTCCAGCAGCAAGACAGCCAGCGGTGGCCTATGCATGGCGTTGCCAAGAAAATCAAGAAGAAGCAAACTACTGCTGGCTCCGGCCAGAAAGAAACCTTGAAAGGGCTTGTTCAGAGAAGACGATGTGTGATTCCAGGGAGGATTACTTGGGCGCAACGGAAGTCTATGTTACGAGATTGACAAGTGAGTTGATACTGAGGAAAATAAATGGCAAAAATAGGTTTTCAAGGACAGAAAATATGGAGAGAATTCCAAGCTCCCTCTTCTCTCACCTAATCGTCCAACAACTCTGAAACAGTAATGATAAACAGCATCGCCTCAGTTCACCAACAAAAATGAAAAATAACAATTCAGAACGTATACTATTTGTGAGTCATTGTGCTATGCATTTTAAACATATTATCTAATTTGACCCTCACCACAACCATGCACTCAGTGTTATTACTATTCCCATGGTACATATTAAAAAACAACAACTTAGGTTTAGATAAATTAACTAATTTTTCTCAAGGTCACACAACTAATATCAATCGTATTCTAGATCCAAACCAAGACTTATCTTACTCTGGACCCCAACTCTTAATCAGTAGGTCATGCGGCCCCTCAACTTGAAAGATTCATTGCATATTATAAGGCCAGTAGCAGCCACTATTGGTTGCTTGGGAAACACAATTATTTCAGCTACTGCTATTTTGTGCTATAGACTTTTCTTTGCTTGCAGACTTGTGATTGTTTCCTCTGGGTTTGTGCTTAGAGGAAGTGTCTCTATCCCTAGATTAATTAATTGGAGCCACTCATTCTAATTTTTTTTTCTGGCCCAGGGATTGGTTTAGAAAGTTGCAGATGGCCTAGTCCAGGCCAATGGGATATAGGAGGATGGTTTCTGAAGAGTTTTGGAGAAAGAATTTCTAGATTTTTTTTTTTTTAAATATTCCTTGTATACTGCCTTGTACTGCCTTGTTCCATAAGGCAGAGGTAGTCTTTCACTTTGCTCTGTGGACTTTGGTTTGTAATGCCCAGAGCTGCTGCAGCTCTCTTGCTACTATGAGGAGATCCATCCTCATGGCTGACCATGGCAGAAGAAGAGAACAATGAAAAGAATGTGAGTTCTGACAGTGTTAACAAGCCGTTGTATTAGTCAACCCTGGAATTGCTTCAGTTTGGGACTGCTTGCTGGGTAATATAATAATGCATTTCTTATTACTTGGGCCAGTTGACTTAGAACAGTTTGTTATTTTCAGATGAAAAGAGAAGGCCTTCGTTATATTTGTTATATATTGCCGAAAAATTTGCATTACTGCTTGACTTTCAGTACTAATTTCAAATGGACATACCCTTTAGTTAGTCCGCCTTCTTTTGAAATTTGGAGCTGATATAAATGTGAGTGGTGAAGTTGGAGACAGGCCCCTCTACCTGGCATCTGCAAAAGGATTCTTTAATATTACAAAACTCTTGATGGAAGAAGGCAACAAAGCAGATGGTAAGGTCATGTGTTTGGAAGACCTTTATTGTTGTTTACTTCATGTATTCATTTTACTTGTACTTCCTGTACCTGTTATAGATTAATGTTGATGTTGATTAATACTAAAGACATGTGCTGATTTTATTTATTAAGCCTATATGTATGTATTAAGCCTTCTTTACATGTTTTAGCTCAATTCTTAATTCTTTTTTTTTTTTTTTTTTTTTTTTTGAGTTGGAGTCTCACTCTGTCGCCCAGACTGGAGTGCAGTGGCCGCTCCCGGCCACCGCAGCCTCGACCTGCTGGGCTCCGGTGATCCTTCCGCCTCAGCCTTCCGAGTAGCCGGAATTACAGGCATGTGCTACCACGCCCGGCTGATTTTTTGATTTATTGTAGAGATGAGGTCTCGCTGCCCAGGCGGGTCTCGAACCCGCGGACTCATGCAATCCACTCACCTCAGCCTCCCAAAGGCGCGGGATTACAGGCTGAGCCACCGAGCCCGGCAACTCTTAATTCTTAATCTATTAGGTGCTCCAGTGAAAGTGAGGGATTTTCTTGGATGAATTTATCATATTTGTTGCCACTCATTAATTTACTTTAAAATTGAACCATAATTTACATATAATTTGCATATCACAATTCTTATATCTTAAGCATACAGCCTGATGAATATTTACTTATGTATACATCCATGTAAAAACTACCCAGATCAAGATTTAGAAGATTGTATTGCTCTGAAATCTTCCCTTGTGCTCCTATCTCAGTAAACAGCCCTGACCACCAAAGGTAATCAACGTTCTGCCTTCTATTGCTATAGACTAGGTTTGTCTGGTCTTGAAGTTTATGTAACTTTGTGCCTGGCTTCTTTTGCTCAACAAGATTTGGACATTTATCCATGCTGTTGTAGGAATCACTATGTGTTCTTTATATATCATCAGTGATGATGGCATGAATACACAACAATCTGTGTATCCATTTTCCTCCTAATGAACATTATAAATATTTCTAGTGTTTTTTGTATTATAAATACAGTTCCCTGCAGCATCTTATTCACTTATTTTTATGGACATAGGCATTCATCTCTCTTGAGTATCTGAGAGATATCTAGCAATATCTGAGAGTTTCAGTTGCACCCTACAATACCAATATTTGGTATCATATATTGCTATATTTTAATAGAGAGAGAGTTTGAATGTGATCAGTTCGGAAAACAGCTAAGAAACAGTTACTGGTATAGATTTCTCTCAACTTTTTATTTTCTTAATTATAAAATCAGCTTTGGAAAGTTGGTTAAAAGTAGAGTATTGGAAAATTTATGTCTCTCACTCTTCCTTACAAACTTTATTTTTTGACAAAAATTCACTCAGAGTTCCATCTTGCCATTAAATTCTCTCAGGCATATCCAACATTCTTCCATTGACCCCCAAGAGACCTAATTAAAAGCCCAACTGTAAGAGCTGCTGGCCTTTGCAGCAGGAACAATACGCATTTCCAAAAGGACATGGCTGTCAAATCTCAGAACTGCCAGTTCCCTGGTCCAAAATTCAGAGTGATATTTAGTTAACGAAGCTGATCAATGCATTCACCTACCATAAGGAAAACACAAGGACTCATAGATGCAACTGTGGCAAGAAGCTGGGGCAGTTTCCAGTGTCCAGGCTGGAAGCAGGTGCCACCGTCCTCTGTAAAATGTAAGAAGCAGAGTTTGCATTGTTTTCTGTGAGCCCAAGCGCAGTCACTCGGGCATCTCCTCCATAACATTATTATACACAACCTGTGTTCAAGAGGTGAAGGACGCTGGTCTGCGGACCTTGTTTAAGCAGTCCCTTTCATTCTGTTGCTTTACAATAGGCAAAGGCACACCTGTGTGAACCGCTGAGCACATAATTGTGTTTTTGAAACTGCCTCACTCTTCCAAAGGGTCGGGAACCACATCACTTTTTCCTTTTATTATTGATTCCAACCTTAGCTTTTTATTCCTCTGCACAACTCCAAAGCTCGGCAGTGTCAAAATGAGTGTCATTTATGATCAGCATGTCTCCAGGATCAAAGGACTCTTCGGCAAAAGGCATTGAAATGTGTCCTATGCCCATATTCCCTTTACATACCAGCATCATAGGATGTAATTTTTAACATCTTTCTGGCTCTCACGAGTACGACCTACCTCCTACTCAACCACTTAAAAAAAATCAAGAGACAGCATGACTCAGATTTTTAAGTATTTTTATTTCCTTCTAGCAGACGCTTGATATTTAAGTCCCATTCACACTTCAACTGATTGCAGAAAATAAACCAGAAGATGTGCTGTGCCAGTGGACATTGCGCAGGACTTATCAGTTAGTTTACTTATTTCAGAATGTAGCCAAGCCTCCAGATGACATATTTTAGATCTGGACCCTGCCTGTGGTAAATGGACTGAAGAGGAAGATTAAATAAATGACCCCAGAAGGAGTACAATTTGAACCCCAGTATTTACAGTATGTTTCCATGGCAACAGAATGTCACAAATGAAAATAAATTCAGGTTACAAAATTACCCAAAATGTCATTCTGAAAGCAGCCTCTTCGGTCCAGCATGTTTGGGAGACTGACCTATTCAAGTGGGTATGTTTTAAGCCTCTGGTCTGCTTCCTTGTATCTCTTAGGGCAATGAGAAAGGGGAAATGTAATGCTTATTGAATGAGATTAAAAAGGTCAAAATATCGCTGGACAGCATAAGAAAAAAATAGTGATACAGCCCTCAAAATGTATCACTTTGATGATGTTGAAAACAGAAGAATTCAAATTCAGAAATCATTAATTTTCATTATAAGAAGGTTAAATACTGCATTGCTTTTAAATGACACAATTCTTTAACATGGAACTAGATATTTTTAAAAGCCATAAATAGATTTCTAGGACATGCCCAGTAAGAGAAAATGTTTTATTTTTTGAAATATATCTTTTTGAAGCTATTACACAGATTTGTTATTGAAAGCATATTTGGGAGATATTTTAAAGATCCTCTGGGATTTGCTGATATTTCTAGGTTAATCCAGAAATTTTTAGTTTATCTTTAAGATCAATAAGCAGAAATAAGGGAGAAGCAGCACTCATCCACCCATCCATTCATCCAATCTTTCTTTCAAAAGATATTACTGCACACCTACTTTCTTCAAAATACAGGACCGGGCACTAGATATTTTCCTAATAGTAACTGACATATATTCCTTTGCTTGAAGTTCTCCTTTATTTAATTCTCTCAATAAGAAGCCAAGTTAGAGCAAAGAGAATATTATTTATACATTCAGTGTTTTGAGGTAAAATGCAATAATGTACACTTTATTTTGTCTTTGCAAACTGGTCTGAGACAAAGCCAAGGAGATCACAGTTAGTGTAGCAGGGGTACTAGGTGAGGGTTCTAGGAATCCATCGGCATCAGTGAACCAGCTAGCATTGTTGTGAGAGGCTACATTTGACTTCAGTGTATTTTTCACTTTTCTTTCTTTCTTTCTTTCTTTCTTTCTTTCTTTCTTTCTTTCTTTCTTTCTTTCTTTCTTTCTTATATTCCTCCAATGCATTTGCCCATCTCATGATGGGTGATTGGCGAGCGCACCTGCCCACACTGTGCTGAGTGTTCAGCAGTTTTTGGCCAAAAACGGCATGGCTTCCATGCCCCACCCTCCCTATTCGTCCCATCTCACCCAGGGTGACTTTTTTTTGTTGCCCTGGATGAAAAAAGTCCTCAAAGGAAAATGTTTTGCCAATGGTAAGAGGTCAAAGCCCCCAAAATGGCAGACGCACGAAAAGGCATCAACATTGACAAGTTTAAACACTGTAGTAGGCAGTGGAAAAAGCATCTCGATATGTATATTGCATCAGATGAAGAGTACTTTGAAGATGACTGAAGTTTTAATATGTGAAAGTAAATACACAATTTTTATAAATAAACTCCAGGATTTTTTTGGTTCCCCCCCTTGCACTTTGAAGTTTACTGATTCAGTTGGCAAAGGATAATGTTAGGTAGGGTCAGGGAGGGCCAAAGGCAAGCTGCAAATTAATGGAAGATTGCACTTTCTTCTGCTTTGCAAGTTCCCTTCTGAACCTCAAGAGCCCTTTACACCACCCTCTAGGGGCTTGGACTCCTGGCTGTTCTCAGGCATTGACTTGTGGCATTGATTCCCCTGGCTTAGAGCAGAAAGTGAACAAAGAAAAAGTTTTATGAAAAGGGAGAGAATCAAAAGAACCAAGAACATTCTTCTGAATGAAAGGTGTGTTTCTGAGCCACTCATTAATTTAAAAAAAAAAGATGTATTTTTCAATAACAGCCTTGGGAGGAGAAGTTCAGTGACTTTGTTAAAGATTTCCCTTTGGCTTAAAACTCTGCAGAACAATAAAATGAGAATGGCTGTCTACAAATATAGCAGGTACAAGGCACAAAGCAGTGCCCATTAACTGTTAGATGATTATTACAGCAACAGTAGTAATTCCCTCCTCTCCTTCAAAATTAAAATATATATATTTTTTCTTTACTGCTGTCCTAGTGCAGAGACTTTCTATTATAGATACACAGAAGAATGCAGATGAATGGGGTTTATTAAGGGCTATTATTTTCTATTATCAGTAAAACACCCGATATAGGTTGACAAAGTGATCAATAATAAAAACAAGTGGCTTTAGAGACGTGAATCCAATTATTTTAGCTTTAAGAACTGTTAAAGCCAGGTCCGGAATTGAGCAGTTTGGTATTTAGTTGTTATCACTTCAGGCCTGTAATTACTGACTATTCAACTAGACTGTAAGTCATTCGTGGGTATGGACTCCATTTATGGATTGGTCATAGGACTTAGCACATTTCTGAGGGGAAAGTAAGTAGAAGCATAGGGTAACTTTTATTAGTATCTAATATGTGACAGGCATCATGCTAGACAGATGCTTTTCGGTCCTGCTCTCCCGTAATCTCTTCAGCATCCCTGAAACAATGATGCCATTGTGTCCATTGTTGCTGATAAGATGTCAGCACCTCCAACACCAGCTTAGCATCTGGTGCTTAGTGATCCTTTGATACTTGATGAGGACCCAGTGTATTGATCAACTTTTCTTACTTTCAGGTCCTGGAAATGAACAATTGCTGATTTGAGCATAAAAGGAATATATTAAAGGAAATGTATATCAAGTAGCACACAGGCTCTTTCCCAAAACAGGGTAGAAAACCAGGTCTGGAATACTCACAGTGAGAAGCAACACCCAGACTCATCCCCAGAGCTGTCCGTAAAGACATTCTGCCACCCCTGCTAGGCACGCACACTGGCCCTTGCACGTCTGGTGCCAACGACACAGGGCACTGGGTCTGTGGCTGGAACAGCTGCCACTGGAAATTGGATGGAGCTATTGCCATCACTGTCACATTGCCAAGAGAGATTACACTCTGCTTCTTCATGTCACTGCCTCTGAAGTCAGAGTCTCACATGGTATGTTGATTGAAGGAGTCTACCCATAGGAGTCCAGACCAGGGATCTCTTGAGGATAAGAGGGTCACTATTAAGAATCACCCCTGAATTGCAAGCCTAAAGCAGGATCTCTGGTTGCTGTCTGCTAATCCTGTGCTCTGGCTGCCAAGAGACCTTGGAAAGTACATTTTCTGCTTGCGGTCAGTGCTTGCAGTGGAGGGACTCACCCAAATGTCAGACGAGGTTATGAGGCTGGTCCAAAGAGAAGCGCAGGTACAAGGCACAAATCAGTGCCCATTAATTATTAGAGTACAGCAACGGTAGTAATTCCCTCCCCTCCTTCATAATTTTAAAAATATATATTTTTTTTTACTGCTGTTCTAGTGCAGAGAATTTCTATTATAGATACACATAAGAATGCAAATGAATGGGGTTTATAAAGGGCTATTATTTTCTATTATCAGTAAAACACCCTATACAGGCTGACAAAGTGATCACTAATCCACTAGTAAGTGAACAACGGAATTTTAAATAACTCATTTAAAGTAGCACAATGAGGCCGGGCTTGGTGGCTCAGCCTGTAATCCCAGCGCTTTGGGAAGTCGAGGTGAGTGGATTGCCTGAGCCCGCGGGTTCAAGACCCGCCTGGGCGACTTGGCGGGACCTCATCTCTACAATAAATCAAAAAACTAGCCGGGCATGGTAGCGCATACCTATAGTTCCGGCTACCTGGAAGGTTGAGGCGGAAGGATCGCCGGAGCCCAGCAGCTTGAAGCTGCGATGGCCGGGAGCGGCCACTGCACTCCAGTCTGGGTGACAGAGTGAGACTCCAACTCAAAAAAAAAAAAAGTAGCACAATGAAAGTGGCCTGACTCCTTTAAAACATTTTTCCTTTCATCATACCATACTTTGCAAGCTTGTAGGATGGCCAATTTCAGCTGAAGGAGTGCATCACCCTTGGCCTCCTAAACAGTGCCGTAATCATACAGCTTGCAAGGCCCTGGTCTCACCCATGGAACCAAAATCTCTGGGTATGAAGCTCCAGCCAGGATCTGTAATTTTAACAGCCTTCAGAAAAAAATTAAAATCCATTTGAAAGGTAATACTTGGGGAAATAAGATTATGAGCACCTTTTGGATGCTGATTCATTTCCTGAATGGCCTCACTGTGTGAGGTAGATTTGATTAGATGCATTTCATAGAATTTACGGGAGCTAGAAGAAAGCCTGTTTAATGTGGTAATAGGCAATAGAACAGAATTATAACATTTTTAATTGGTTGCACTTAACTTCCTTTATTATTATCGTTAACTAGCAATTTCCAAGAGTTTCTCGAGCACTTAGAAATGTCCACATGCGAAGGTTGAGAAACTGACCACATATGTTTTTTCTTTCTCACCGGTGACAGTGAATGCCCAGGACAATGAAGACCATGTCCCACTCCACTTCTGTTCGCGATTTGGACACCATGATATCGTCAAGTACCTGCTCCAGAGTGGTCTAGATGTTCAGCCTCACGTGGCTAATATCTATGGAGACACCCCGTTGCACCTGTGAGTATGTGGTAGAGGTCTATAGGTCTCCCAAGTAGACTGTGTGTACCGTCTTCCTCTTTTTTTTTTTTTTTTGAGTTGGAGTCTCACTCTGTTGCCCAGGCTGGAGTGCAGTGGAACGCTCATGGCCACCGCAGCTTCAACCTGCTGGGCCAGGCGATCCTTCTGCCTCGGCCTTCCAAGTAGCTGGAACTACAGGCATATACCATCACACCCAGCCAATTTTTCTTTTGGATTTATTATAGAGACAAGGTCTCACCAAATTGCCCAGGCTGACATCTTCCTCTTAACAAGGCATTTTCTTCCAATCTAGGGCATGCTACAATGGCAAATTTGAAGTCGCCAAGGAAATCATCCAAATATCAGGAACTGAGAGCCTGACAAAGGAAAATATCTTCAGTGAAACAGCTTTCCACAGGTAAAAGAATATCTAAGTGCAATAGCCACTAAACTTAGCTGGCACCCCAAGGCCCCTGAAGTTGTGTACATAAAACAGGAACAAATAGTGGCAGATGTTGCAATCAGAGAGCGATAGCAGAGGTAGGGCAAGAGGACAAAGAGCCCGTTCGAAATGCACAGAAGAAAAGGCGGTGGCAGACGTGGCAGTCAGTGCAACAGATGGGCTGGAGCCAGATGCTGGGCTCCTGGCAGCAGCCACAAAGACGGAACTGACGTTGCCAAGGCAACAGGCTCATCAACATCTGTAAGCACACTGCTTCCCTTCCTCCTCACTCCAAGGAAAGCTGCCAGAAAAGGCTGTGACCACAGTCTCCTCCGACAAGCATCTCATTACCAGAATTCATCAGCATCAAGTGTGACACTTTTCTCCTTACCACTTAAAGCATGCATGCAAGTGTGTCTACCTAAGATATCATCTGCCAGCCTGCAAAAGCATCGTCAGGGTGGCCACTCAGACACCTAAAAAGGCGTGAGCTCTTTTCAAGGAATCCATGAGAGCCCCTCACAGTGTGTTCTAGAAAAGCACACTGTAAGAGCCGCTGGGATTGGAGAAGTCGCAACCAGGAAAACAAAAGAAAGAAAGAAAGAGAGAAGTTGCTTAATAACTCAGGCATAGTTTCGAAAATGTCCAAAAGGAAGGTGGCCATTTTATGAAATGTAAAGCCTTCATTTTTGCTATACGAATAAAAGCATGGTAATTTAAATGTACTGAAACTCTTACATGTAAGATCATTTACCTTCACATTGCTTAACTCCTGGTAAGTTGGCAACTTCTAAACAATGTATTTGAAACTAATTTGTGGTTTGCATAATGTTTGTATTGCACTGATGTACAATGGACACGAGGGAGCTCCTTTTCAGACTGAACTCAAGTTAAACTTGTGCTTCTGCACCCGGCATCTGCCTGTCAAATTCCACGTGGATTCCCAGATTTTTCGACTAAAGAGGTCAGTGAAAAGGGAGGAGAAGAAAGACCACCTTTTAGGGAGTAGCAACTCTCTGCCAGATGATTTGCATCCATGACCTCACTTCATCTTTGTAACAATGTTTTGAAGTTCGATGTATCATCTCTCTCACAGATGAGAATATCTAGGCTTAAGGAAGCTCAGTAACTTGCCAAAGTTTCTCATGGCTACAAAATAACATAGTAAATGCCTGCCTAATTCCGAATCCTGTATCTTTTCCATGTCTTCCTGTTCTAGCACCGCAATCTTTTGTTTGTGTTCTACACACTCAATAGCAGGGCAGATGCAAGCACGCTCAGATCACGCCTTCCGTCAGATGACACGGGTACTCTGTCCCTGCAGGGGACATTTGCAGGGCTGATACACTCTGGTCGCCGGCATTCTCTCCCCGCTAGGTCATGCCTGTTGCGGCTGACACCTCAGGCCAATTTTCAAATCATTTTGATGCTTCATGCACTAAAATCGGAACCAGCTGTAATCAGAGGTGACTGTCACCTCCAGAAGCTTGTCAATATGAGAATATCTGTGAAGTGAGTTAAAGGAATATACCCAATTGTTTTATTTTGTGTAAGCCTTTGGCTGCAAGGAATAACAGACTAATCATATTTTAGTATATTCATTTTAAGCACATATTTATAAAAGAAACTCCTTCACATGAGGAATTCACTCTGAATGTGAAATTTTCTATGCTTACACAGTAAGCACTCAGTACATGTGTTGTTGCTTTCATATGTGTACACACATATACCGGGGACTCCAAAAAATTTATACACATTTTAAGAGATATTATCTGTGTATCACTTTTAGGTCACCATCATCAGAAGTGTCTGGACACTGATGGAAATCACTTTGAGCACCTCTCGTAAATGCAGGAGTCAAGCATGACTCACATGCATCTTTTGTTATCAGTATATATTGAGTATTACAATTTTAATATAGTCTTTCCCTTTCTTAAAATGTGTGTACATTTTGGTAATCTCTGTATACACATATATGTATATATAAACATTTATGTTACACATGCCTGTGCATGTATATAGACATATATATGTATATATTCCAAATTGTTGTTTTCTTTAAGTAGTTGCTTTGAACAGGAACAATGGATCAATTCAGACAATGCAATATTAAACGTGTACTGTTATGGGTCCTATTTATAACACAGATAGTTGACGGTGATATAATATGTTGCACTGAGATGGTCGCTTTTTATTACTCCCTCAATTATTCAAGAAGAAGTTACTAAAGACCTGCCTTTCGTTGGTGGTCATGGGGACATTAAGATGACGGGATCCCTTCTGTTCTTCAAGGAACTCTATTGTAAGATAGCAAGGTAAATGGGGTGTATTCATTCCCATAACAGGAAGTGGTTAAGTGCCACGAGGCAGAAACGACAAGGAACAGAGGCGACAGCAATGAATTCTGCTCCTGGCTCATAGGACTACTGCACGGTGGGAGCTACAGCTCAGCTGGATGAGGAATGAATGGCGTTCCACTAGAGAAAGGCAACTTGGGCAGGGCCCTCCCAGGAAGAGGAAATGGCGAGACCCCGTGAACCACCACTTCCTTCTAGGACCAAGACTCTCTGTTCCCTTTAGCCACGGTGTGTTTGGTCGGGGCTTTGCCCAGGGCCGCCTCCTTCCAGTCACCTGGTCCATACTTCACAGCTCTCTGGGACTGAGAAGTAGAGGATTGGTGGTGGACAAGTGATAGCAAAAGCCGAAGTATGAGGGAAACGACCAGAAAAGAAAATTTACGACAATTACTAGTCAAAAATAAAATCCAGTAGGCACGACTAGGAATGATTTATCTTATACATTTTTTTCTCTATGCACCTTAGCTTTCCCAGTAAACAGTAGAAGTCAGAATTTCAGTTTAAGTACTTCAACACATCTAGTTGTAAAAAGTATCCATAAAATATTATTTTCTTTGGGTCCTGAAATATGTTAATTTCGCCACAAAAATTTCTTATAACTGGAGATGGCTGATAACGAACAGTCCTCTGTAACTTGCAGTGTGGTTCCATAAACATGAATTCACTTGAAATTTCAGCAACAGTTTGGCAAATGAAGAAGGTATTATTTATCACTATTTTATAGCTGGTAAAACTCAAACTCAAAGAGGTCAAATAACTTTTTTGAGGTCCTCTGTTTGGATGTGACAGAGCTCTGGATTTTGAGTTCACAACCGATGTTCCTTTGGTAAAATGGCAGCTTTGAGATCTTACCCCCTAGTCAAGGAAGTCTCTAGAAAGACAGTGGATCGTATTTCCAGGAAATAGTTTCAGACTGTGACCTGGAGGTGACTCAAGCTCTCAGAACCCTCCTGAGTGTATCATTCAGTTGTCTTGCAAAATAATTCTTAGCTCTTGCAGCTAAAAATACATGGAACTTTAAGAAGACCTTTCCTCCTTTTATGAAGAAGAGCTCGTATCATAGAAAATGTTGGATAAGAAAACATGAGAAGTTTTACATAATTCCTTTCTTGAAGGTCCAGATGGGAGAATCTTCAAGAGTTTATGGCTCATGTCCACGTGTTTATCCACCCCCGACAGATGACAACACCTGCTTGCTTTTCCTCACCGACTTCCTTCTTCTCTCTCCTTCTGTCTCCTTTCTCTTTTTCTTTGGCACTCTTACAGACACACAGCTTTAATCAGGGCTGTATTCATTTGCTAGGGCTGTCATAAGCCGTACACCACAGACGCGGGGGCTTAAACGACAGAAACTCACCATTTCACCATTGTGTATGTTGGAAGTCCAAGATCAAGGTGTCAGCAGGTTTGGTTTCTTCTGAGGCCTCCTGCCCTGGCTTGAAGACGCCCACCTGCTTGTTGTGTCTCCACTTGGTTGTCCCTATGGATGTGTCATCTGTATCTTCGTCTTTTCTTACAAGGACACCCGTCATATTGGATTAGAGCCTACACGAATGACCCCATTTTAATTAAATTACTTCTTTAAAGAAGCAGTCCCTAATTACAGTCACCTGTGAGATTGTGAGGCTAGGGCTTCAACATAAGGTTTTTTTGTGGGAGGGGAGGACACAATTTAGCCCATAAAAAGGACCTTCCATTTGTATTACTTTGTGTTTTTGCAGTGCTTGTACCTATGGGAAGAACATTGACCTAGTTAAATTTCTTCTTGATCAGAATGTTATAAGTATCAACCACCAAGGAAGGGACGGACACACTGGTAAGACGGTGGTGAGACCATCATGAGTTCCAGATGTTTATCGTGCCTGGTCACAGTGATGTGGCTAGAGTCAAAGAGGACATTGAGCATAGTAAACCCCAGTGGGGAAAGGTATTTTACCCACTGGTATCAGCTACAATTGATGGTGATAATGAAAAGCAGATTGACTTTTGGCCAATTTCATTATGTTAAATTCTCTGCAGTTAACATACCCTCTATGACCTACACCAGGAACAGACTGGCCACACTGCCCTGCCCTGGGTTTGATGCACAAAAAAAATACCTGCTTGGGGTCTTTGTTCTTTTACATGTGTAAAGATGCCAACATTTATTCTTGGTAATTATGGTAGACGTGGAAATACTAGAAATTGTGCTGAGCAAAAGACAGTCTATATAGAAGATCAAGTAAAATAAAATGGAATACTCTTGCTTAGTGTCTTATTTGCTCAATAATAAAATTAACTTTTTATCAAAGAAATCAATCTATACTTTGTATCTCTGAAAACAATGCCATTATGTGGTGATAACTGTCTTTTAAAAATTGGGGTACAGCTTTCCTTTTTCCTTCTTTTGTTCTTTTCATTATTTTCCATTACAGGGTTGCACTCTGCTTGCTACCACGGTCATATTCGCCTGCTTCAGTTTTTGCTGGATAATGGAGCTGATATGAATCTAGTAGCTTGTGATCCCAGCAGGTCCAGTGGTGAAAAGGATGAGCAGACATGTTTGATGTGGGCTTATGAGAAAGGTATATTTTTAATCATTGCGTCTCTATGGTGATGCATTGAACTGTGTGCATATATTATGTCAATGCATCAAGAATTCCTTTGCTTGCCTGACTCCAGTGCTCCCATTGCTTCTGTAGATTTTATCTGAGTCTCTGGGGCCCCAGATCAAAGGGTCCAACAGACTGTCATTTGGGAAGGCCACTCCTGGGCTACAGATGGCTGAAGGCATTCTCAGTATTGGCACAGTGAAAGGGAATGGTCCCACTCCTAGGTACTAGAGACATACAATCGTGATGGATGATGATAGCAGAGTGAACGCAGAGCTAATCTTTATGCCTTAGTAGGGGAATTTTAACCGTGGGATCAAATTTTAAAAGAAGAAACAAGTACCAGGGTAAAAAAGGAGGAATATTTGTCAGATCTAACCTTGCTAGTGATGCCTGTGCTGGTAACAATGTGAGGCAGCCAGCGATCATTGCTTACACCTCAGCTTACTTGAGCTCAGAGTGGTAAGGGCTTGGGTTCTGCACTGAGAACCCCTGAGGTTAAATCAAACAGTATTCTTTGACCTTGTGCAAGTTACTTCATATCGCCGGGTTCCATTTTCTTTGTCCAAAAAATAAGGGTAAGAACAACTATTTCATAAGACTGTATAGATTAAATGAGATAACATGTGCAAATTGCTTAGGACAGTGAGTGACACAAAATAAATACTTAATAATTGATATTTTAGTAGTGACAGCAGCTAGGAGTGGCTCAGAAATAAAGATGATAACAAATTCTTCAGTTTAAGAGAGAAGTACCTGGAGACATGCAGAAGGCGAAATGGCACTTTTGCTCTTTCGTTGAGATACGTCGTGCCTCATAAGTAAACTCCACTTATGCACATAAGCTCCTAAGGAACTTATGTTTTTAGGTAACAGGGGACAGTATATATTGTCATAGAAATCATGCAGTTATAACTGAATACTGTAAAATATGCCAGATTTTAAATAAACACTTTAGCTGTTATTTTAACTTTTCTGCGCTGCATTGTCGTTTTAGGATATTTAAAGTGTGTAGGGAAATACATTTCTCTTTATAAATGCTAGTATTCTAAAAGATCATGCCGAAAAGTGCAATTGCTAAGCTGCACGATTTCTCAGCCTACCAAGTTGGTTTTAAAAGCTTCCTGGCAAAAGGGGACTGGAAAGCCCATGAAAGGAGAGATGAAGTTTGGTGGACTTCATCGGAGCTACTTTAAGCATGTAGTAAGCATGCGGACGAGGAAAAGAAACAGGTCTGAAGACCGCCGGAGAAAAAAATGGCAGGCAGTTACTTCAATAAAAACAAGTAAACAGACATGGAATGCTAAGTCACGGGTAGGATATGGCCCTGCTATGACTTTTTTTCTTTGTAATTGAGTATTGTAGGAGTACAAACAGACATACCTTTGCACCTATGACAGCCACACAGTTCAAGGAATTTTCACAGACCGAACTCACCCAGCAACCCCCCCACCCCAAAAACGGAACATACCAGGGCCCTACGAGCTTCATTTTCATTCTCTTCCAATCACGCCCAAAGAGGAGGTCACCGCCGCCTTTCTGAGGCATGGCTCGTCTGGCCTTCACTCTATGAAGTGGAATGTCATGGTGTGTATTCTCTGTGTCTGCCTTTCTTCAATCAACACTCCGTGAGTTGCAGGCAGCTGTAGATCATTCATTCTTATCGTTGCAGAGTGTAATGTTTTGTGACTCTATCGCAATTTATGTATGCACGCTAATGTTCACGGGCATTTGTATCATTTTTCAGTTTGAGGCTATCAGAAATGCTCTGCTATGACCATTCACATACATGGATGGGTGCATGTCTTTTCATGAATACATAGTTGCAATTTTGTCAAGTATAAAGGTCTTCTACTTTGTATTTCTTAAAGTCTAGGTAGTTCCATATATGAGTATCAGTTGGAAAACCTTAAACATTCTGAAGTCTCCGGAGACCTTACTAAATGTTATCTGACCAACACATTGCATTTTCCTGCGTGATTCTCAGTGTCTCTCCAGAAACGTGAGTTTCAGAATAAGACTGTTTACAGAGCATTAGTCTTCCGGAAGGCAACTCAGAAATGCTGCTGCAGCTCTCTTCACGGGAGTTGGCTTTGTTTGTTTTTAGTTGATTGAGAGTGATAGTTGAAAACTGGCTTCACTTCTATTTTTTGCGGGATTCCACACTTTTACAAAACAATGAATCACTGTGTAAGCTTCTAAGATTTCCTCTCAAATGACAACTAAGGTCTTTTAGCTTGAGGGTCTTGCCCACTGGCCTTTGTAACATATGCCATATGTGTCACCGTATTTGTTCCAATGAATGTGCCAGGCATCAGTGTTGCATTCCATTATTACCATGAATTTTAACAAATTGAATGTTAGTGCCCATGAGACAGATGGATGTTTTGCATATGTTCTTGGGCAAAGCGAGTCAAACACCAAAATGGAAATGTTGCTATTTTCTCTTGCTAGAGAAATACTGCATTGTTTTCATGTGCTCAGAGATAATTGAAGCCGCCTTGTTAATACTGTCAACAATGCATTCCTCCCTGTTTTCTTTGACTAAGGAAGTGCTTTCCTTTCTCCCTTGGAGAGGGAGTCATTAGATTAACTGATATGGCATACTGAGGGTTTTCCTGTCATTGGGAGATAGAATTAAAGAAGCTCTAAAGCTCCACCAGGAGTCCCCTCGTTAGAGATGACATGAGAAGCCGGGCTCGGTGGCTCAGCCTGTAATCCCACGCCTTTGGGAGGCTGAGGTGAGTGGATTGCCTGAGCCCGCGGGTTTGAGACCCGCCTGGGCAGTGAGACCTCATCTCTACAATAAATCAAAAAATCAGCCGGGCGTGGTAGCGCATGCCTGTAATTCTGGCTACTTGGAAGGCTGAGGCAGAAGGATCGCCGGAGCCCAGCAGGTCGAGGCTGCCGTGGCCAGGAGCGGCACTGCACTCCAGTCTGGGCGACTGAGACTCCAACTCAAAAAAAAAGAAAAGAGATGACATGAGAACGGTCCCGATGGCTTACCACGGACCTAGAGAGATGAACTGGAAGGGAGTCTCACAGTTATGCCCGTCTGTTTGAATAAGAGCACTTTTGGATATACCTACTTTTGGAAAACTTTCAGGAAAGAGTTTACTGACCATGGCTTCCAGTGAGATCAGAAACAAAGAATCCCTCCTATTTGCATGGGCCGCTTCACCTAAAGATATCAGGATCAATCTCGGAAATCATTTTTCTGGTGACCTTGATCCTACACAGAGCCTACTGGTTAAGTTGCAATATGTTTCTGCCAGACTGCTTAGAGCTCCAATTCTGCAGTATTTAGAGCATTTCCCCTCTCCACCCCCCCACCAGCCTTTCTTACTATTCCATCTGAAAGTGTGGCAATGGCTGTCTCACTCACTTGGATTTGTTCTGCCCTTTCCCTGTGGTACAAAGGACTTTCGTGAATCAATTTAAATTGGTCAGAAGAAATAGCCAGCAGCCTGCTTATGTTCAAACCCTCTGCCCTAATCACCAGTATGGAAAACCCATTGAAAAGATCTGCACATAATCTTACATCCATTGCATTAAAGATGAAACCGCCGAGTTGAAAAGATCTCAGCCAATTAGAATTGAACACACAGCTCAATAGTGTGTCTGACAGTTAGATTCGAAAAGGCTGCCTTTGACAAAGAAGAGCACTCCTTTATGTCAGACTGTTTAGGGTCAGAAAATAACCCAAACTAGAGACAGAACTAAAAACTTCTTATTTGCTTCAGTACTGACACCAGCTAAAGTAATTTATGGAGGCGCCTATCACAATATCTAATTACCCAGAATACAATATTTGTATACAGCAGAAGCACTCTAATTCACAGTGACAGGAACTGGAGTTGGAGAATGAGGGAGTAAGTGAGCAAAAACAATAAAAATCAAGGCTCCGGTACCATGATATACACTTTGCTCATTTCTTTTGACAAGTGTAGTATTGTGTGAATTATTCATAGTAGATGTACTATAGTGTATTCTCTAAAAGTAATGAAATCTTACAGTTGTGAGTGTCTACAGATTGGGGGCAGTAAAAGAACAATAACTGAGAGATAAGGGCCAGGGAGGAGGAGAGTAAGAAGAGGTGGAGTCATGAAGTCATTTGATAAATCTCACCAATGAATTACAAATGCACAGGCTTCTTCTATATTGAATGCTCACCTACTTGGAGTTGAGTTACTCAGTTTAGTGAACCTACTTTGCTGTGCTAGAGTCGATTGCGGGTAGGAAAGAGGAAGGGTTAAAACAAAATGTAGACGCTATTGCAAAGTCCATGTGTGATTCTTTTGTACACTGGCTATCTTCTTATGTGTCTAGCTACTATCTTTTAAAAATAAGTAAAATAGAGCCGGGCTCGGTGGCTCAGCCTGTAATCCCGCACTTTGGGAGGCTGAGGTGAGTAGATTGCCTGAGCCCACGGGTTCGAGACCC
The DNA here is from genome assembly GCF_000164805.1 of Carlito syrichta. Taxonomy (NCBI): domain Eukaryota; kingdom Metazoa; phylum Chordata; class Mammalia; order Primates; family Tarsiidae; genus Carlito; species Carlito syrichta. The sequence goes on from NW_007248058.1 coordinate 145,496, forward strand.
GCCTGG
>NW_007248058.1:145870-154041 GCF_000164805.1 Carlito syrichta
ATATATGCATCTCTTATCTATGCATATATATGAACATAAAATTTAATTAACAAAATAATCCTTTAAATTGCTATTATCTTTGAATTATAGAAAAGTATTTGAGAATTGTTAACTACCACTGGACCAACTCATGCAGCTAAGCAGACAGCTGGTACCAAACAGAGTTCTGTCTTGTTGCAGAGTTCAAGCTCTTACTGATGCACTCTAAGATCACATCTAAGCTAAAATCCCATCCTTATTATTTGATGACCTTGGGAAAGTTTTTTAACCTCTCTCAGCCATTCTCCTCAAATGTAAAATGAGGAAATTAATAACCACCATACAAAATTCTGATGAGGTTTAAGGATAAGATGTGAATGTTTAGCACATAACAGATTCTCAATAGTTGTCATTGGTAAGTGCAGAGCAGAGATTCAGACAAATTCACATAACTCCCATGTTTCAGGGTCTTTCCTAATTTACAACATACTTTAGTGTGCAGTAAGAAATCATAATATTTGAGGATGATGAATTTCCTCTAAAAACCCTCTAATAAAGGGTTTGCATTCCTACAAACACCACTGCACAAAGCTGGCATACATAAAGCCATGTGTTGTTTTGTTGTATTGACATTTCTTACTTATGGCTCAAGTTATACCATTAATATTACAATCTCAGGGCTGAAGCAAAATCAAGGAGGTTTTGAAAATCGCTAATCAAAATATTATGAAAATAATTCAAAGCCATCATTGTAATATGCATAGTTGCATGCAAATGCATAAAACCATATTTTTAACCTGTAGCACAAATTTTCGAGCCTCTTTCCTACAGCAGGGCTTTCCCCATAGTCAAGGAGGAATGTCAATGTAATTTTTCATGATGCTTTCAACCACTAGACCAACTGACTGCTTGATTTCTTTGCTTGGATATCTGAGGAACACGTAAAACTCAACAAGTCCAAAACTGAGCCTGATGTCTTTTTTATCCTCATTATTGTGTCCTTCCCACTGTCTCCGAGTCACTCTGCCATGTCATGGTGTCACCATCCACTTTGTCACCCAAGTCAGAAATCTGGAACGGTGTGTGACTACTTTTTCCCCCAACCTTCCCACCATATCCATCCAATTTAAAAGTCTTCGTTTTACTTAATGAGCACGTTTTGAATCTCTCTTTTCCCTTTGATTTTTACTAGCACTATTTTAGTTCACATCCTTATCATCTTTCTCCTAATACAGTTCAACAGCCTCATAACTCTTTTGCTGGTGTTACTATTATCCTCAGCAGTCTTTGAATCCACTTTACAACTGGAGACTAAGAGATACATTCAAGATGCATATAAGGCCACATCTCTCCCCAGTTTACAGTTTTCCTCGGACACTCAACCATCAATAAGAAAACGTCCCAGCTTGCTACCATCGTCCAAAGACTCACCTGCCCTGTGCTCAGTCCTGTCTCTTGCGCCTCATCCAGTCACCCTTGCCCCACGGGCAGCCCCACATGCCACCGCCATCTTCACACTCACTAGGTCACCAACCTTCACGCATGTTCACTCCCCCCATGCGTGCTTTAAACACTTCACACATATTAACTCCTCAAATCCACACAATAACCCTGTAAGGCCATGTCAATTCACATGAGAGTAATATAACAATTCATCCCTACACAGATCACTCTGTTCCAAGACTCATTTTTAGGTCCTCTCTTCCAGGAATTCTTCTCTAATGCTCCAACCTGCACTCACATCTTTTCTTTATGTTTTGTGATGTCACATGCACATCCCTATCTGGGTGTTTCCTCCTTTGTACTGAAACACTCTCTTTCTTACCAAACTGTAAACTTCTTGAGAGCAAGCACTGGGCTATTAATCATTGTCTTCCAAAAAGTTGAGTCCAATGATGTCTTCTAATAGATGTTCAATACAATCTTGTTGAAATAAGTTGGGGAGGGAGGAAGGAGATATTTTAGACAGAGCATTCTATTCTGTATCCCACTCAATGACATCTGGTGATTTGATGTTCTCAAGAATACTAATTGCCACTGTTCTGTTGTCTCTGTAGCTATTTCTATAAATATCATAGGTTTCTTATTAGCTGTACAATCCTAATATTAAAATAACGAGGAGAAGATTTTAAGGAATGTTCTAAAACTCCTCTTGCTGTTCATGGGAACTTCAGAATTTTCCTCTCTGGCTAGAATGCCTTTCCCCTGCCTTTCTGCTTCCTCAGATTACCTTCATCTTTCAAGTTCAGCTTCAAAGACAGGCCCAGCTCTGTCCTGCCTTCTCCAGACCATTGTAACATATCAGCATTGGGCATGTTCACATCTACCTTTTCTTCCTAGGTCTTGGCCAAACAAAATTTGAGTGAAACAGTTACATATATATTTTTTCTTTTTCACTAGACAGCATTTATTCAAGAGTAAAGAACATTTCTAGTTCAACACGATCTCTCATACACAGCACCATCCGTTCACTCAACAAAACATTATTGCCAGCCTAACGTGTGACAGATACAGTGCTCGGAATTAAGGTAAGACAGTAGAACAGGTGATGTCTCCCTCCTCTTGAGAAGTTTGCTTTTCTAGCTGGAAGAGAGGCACGTCTCAAGCAAGGAAACAAATAGAAAATATCAGCTAACAATAAGTGCTATGAAGAAAATAAAAAGGAAATCCCACAGTGAGCAAAAACTTTAAGGATTCCATCTAAAACTGGGTAATCTCAGAAGGCCTCCCTGGGAAGTTGTTGCAGAACTGACCCCCACAGGTGCACAGTAAATATCTGAAGAAGAAAAAGAGCAGGGAAAGGAAGACAGAATGGGAAAGAGAAGTTTAAAAAATAGGAACAAGGATAGCTAAGTAATTTAGTTGGTATATAATAGTCTCTTGGCAAAGCGTTTATGCGTGTGGATTCTTCTCTCAAGGGGAAGGACTCGTGGCATTCTTGTTTGGCCCTGGAGATTAAGGGACTAGGATAGTGGGTCAAAGGGGATGTGAGTTCCCTCTCTGTGATGTAAAATTAAGACTTAAGATTTAAGTCATGAGAAGGTGTAGGAAGAAATTGTCCTTACCTCTGATCTAATTGGCAGGGTGTGGGACCAGGACTGTCAGGAGGAAGACGAGTCGTAGATAAGCAAACAGCAAAGGCCACCTTCTGATCCCACGTGCCGGTGCTTCTGGAAAGTGAGATGTTCCCATGATGGAAAGGGGAGACATTATTAAAACATTGGACTGAGCCTCACATATATCATTACAGTGAAAGTTTCATTCCTCGAGTTACGTGTAAAGCCAAGCCCAGGCTGCTCCTTCGATGACCTGGACATGGGGGCATAGAGGTCCACAAGAATTCCTTCTGTAATTGAGACCAAATATTCGTGTGCTCTACTAAGCCCTGAATCCAAAAGACCTCAGCGTCACCAGGTCAGAGAGGAGATCTTAGGACTGATGTCATTACCATCAATCTCCAGACCTAGTTCTTAAAATAATTCCCATAGCAAGGAATGAGGACCAGCATTTGTTGTTTTCAAGTTGAACTGGTGGGGAATGGAGAGACATCCTTATAGGGAAATTTTTTTAAAGTATGCTTCTCTTTAAGTAATGATGAAGCCTCTATTGTGTGCATGACCATGATGTGGACATTAAGCCATCTTTCTAACAGCCTTCTGGATAGACTTGTCATCACAAAGGTTTTAAAATAACTGCTCAGAAAGTTGAAAGCAAAGAGATCTGAGGGGTGAGAGGAATCACACCAAAAGTAAGTAAAGGAGGGCAAGTAGAAAACGTAAAGGGAGAGCATGGAATTTGGGGGATACACACAGGCTGGCAGAGTGGGGAGCAGAAAATAAAAGGGGATTCAAGCTGGCAGAAAGCTCTCATTTGCCAAAACCCTCCAGTGAGCCACTGAACAAGACTCCGAACGGGCACGCCTTATTATAACTGCATTAGGCTAATAACATAGCAAACCTCCTCTTCTGGTAAAACGCTTGACTGTAGATAGTAAACTCTTAGCTATAGGAAAACATTTTATTTAATTAGGGGACGCTTGATTATCTCTGGGAGTGCTCCATTAGCGGGCTTTGGTTGTCTGAGTGTATCCATTATCAGGAATTTGGCTTCGCGGGTCCATTGAGTGAGCTCCACAGAGGTGTGTTTTTCCGCTTAACTCCTTGTGGCCAAGTGTCGCCAGCCGGGCCGTGTCAGCATCTCTGTGCATCCTTCAGTGGCTTGTCAGAGAGTCCTAGCGGTGGAGAATTTCCCACACATGGGCGCCTCATCCCCCAGCGAGCAGGAGGTGGGAAGTCAGGCGGAGATGCCTTCCAGCGCTGAGGGGGCCTCTTGGCATTTCCCTGGCAGCCTCATGCTTCTCATCAGCCAGAACCCAGGCACTCATTAGGCTCTTGATGAAAAGCCTCCCAAAGAAAATGCCAGCAAACTGTGCCACTGTGCTGGCAGGAAATGAAAACGGCTCCCAGCAAGCGGAGCCAAGAGAGCTGTTGAAATGAAAGGTAACATCAAGGGTGCGATCACCGAGGCTCGCAGGCATGCGGGATTCGGGAGGCAGCTCTCTGCTTCTGCTTCGCTGGGGAGAGCAGGAGGCCTCTCGTCTGTCGGCCGAGTCAGCTCCACAGAGGGGCTGAGATACACAGGAGGGTGGGTGGTGTGAATCCGCTTTGTTGTGCCTGTGGAAACCCAGGGGTTTGGGTCTTGCACCCTGCCCCCCAAAAGAGTCTGTCTTAGGGAAAACAAATAATAATAATTTGTTGTTTTTACATTTTCCGGGCGCCAAACACTTACAGTTAAGGAGAAGGAAGTTTACGAAAGCCATGCAGGTCCTATAAAAGCGGGTCAGGCCGTGTGGACCTAGGAGTCTGGCCAGGCACAGGCAAAGGGGCGTGTCTTTCAAGTGCAAAGGAACATTCTGCGGGCTGTGCTACTTGTCTCCTGAGGCTACGGTGGCCATCGAAGAGGCTAGAGTGCAGCAGAAGGCCGCACCACCGTCAGCCCAGGCACGCAGAGGTCTTCAGGACACTAGCTGGGGCCGAGGAGTGTCCCCAAAGACGTTCAGGTGCTGTTCACCGGACCCTGTGCTCGTGCTGCCTGGGGTGGCAAGGGAGTGTTAGGCCTGCGCCTGGCTGACACTCAAGCATGAGACCACCCTGATTATCCCAGTGGGCCCATCAGTGACATCCGCCAGCATGGAAGAGGGAAGGCAGAAGCGGAGGTCAGCGGGATGGGATGCCAGGACTCAGCCACGCAGGACTGGCTTTGAAGCCCCAGGAAGGGGCTGCGAGTAAGGGATGTGGGTGGCCTCCAGGAGCTGGAAAGGGCGGGGACACGGATTCTCCCCCGGGGCCTTGAGAAGGGACCGCAACCAGAGAAAACCGTGTGGGACTGTGGACTTCCACAGCCACAAGGCAACAAGTCTGTCCTGTGAGGGTCGCGATGTTTGTGGGAATTAACAACAGCAGCAATAGAAAATGGAAACAGATATTTACAAGATTTATCTGAAGCTCCAAAAAGGAGTTTCCAAGTTCACTTACAACTCTCAGGGCAAAAAAGTAAAGTAAGGAAGCAGTGAGAAGAGCCAACAGGCACATGGATGAGTTAGAACTGTAAGGAGTGTTACACCCACCTTCTTAGCTCATCTTTGCAGCAATCTTACACGGACGTACTATCGTTTTTAATCTGCAGATGAGGGTTTGTTTTTAAATAAAAACCAATTATATTCTCTAACTAATTAAAATCCCCCTGCGGTTCCCCCCCTCACCTACATGAAACCTGAGCTTCGTATCCTAACCTATAAAGCTCTGTGTTGATGGTACTCAGTGTCCACTACTGATCATCATCACCTGGGACCTTGTGAGAACAGCAGACACAGCCTATTCTACCGACTTCTTCAATCAGAATCTCTGGAGATAGGCTCTGTGTTTTTAACTTGCACTCCAAGTGATCCTCCTACAGGCTAAAATGTTTGAGAGGCACTGCTCCCTGTGATGGGCACTTACCCACCTCTTCAGCCAAGCGGTGACCACTTTCACGTTGGCTTGGGAAGCTCCTGCCACTGGCCTTCTTTCGGTTCATGAACATGTTATGTTTGCTCCCGTCTTGGGACTTGAGCATAATCCATTCCTTGCCTATTCAGTTCTTACCTTAGAAGTTTGCCTGTTGGCTAATGTCATTAAGGTCTTGAGGTTTCCCTGATTGTGAGCCCAGTGGAGTCGGCTCATGCCTGTTATTTCAGCACTTTGGGAAGCGGAGGCAAGAGGCTTGCCTGAGCCCAAGGTTTGAGACCAGCCTGGGCAACTTGGGGAGACCTCATCTCTACAAAAATAAAAAAATTAGCCGGGCACCTGTGGTTCCAGCTACTTGGAAGGCTGAGGCGAAAGGATCGCCTGAGCCAGCAGGTTGAGGCTGCAGTGACAGTGAGTATGCCACTACATGCCAGCCTGGGTGACAGATTGAGACTCCTACTCAAAAAAAAAAAAAAAGAAAAGAAAAGAAAGAAATAGTGCCGATCCCCCTGTTATTTCATTACAACTTATGTCTATGATTTGAGAAAAATCAGGGCTCCACCAGTCATGAATAGAAAGACATGATAAGAAAATGGACATTCGTTTTTAACAATGTAGATTTAAGTTTTGCTACCCGTTTTGGCAATCGTAATCACAATGCTTTTTTTTTTGTTCTTTTCTTGAAGACTCTTGCCTTTGTTATCTTTGGAAAAGCGTTTAGTGCTAGCAAATCCTGTCATGTTTCCATCTCATCATGTTGGATGCAGTGTTCGTTTGAATTCTCTTTTGAAGGGAGGACATGGTAAGCAAGCACAATGCTCAGCATATACTCTCTACCTTAGCCAGGTGTGTGCTGAGCTGCGTGAACTGAGCTCCTTTGTGACGGATCAGCACTGGCGCTTTGTCAACTCCTCAAGTTGGCCATTTTTTACAATGAGTCCCGTTGCATCTCACAGATCTCTTGGCAGGTTCTTTAAGGTTGACTGTTTTCCTCTTTTTTAAAGTTAGCTTCAATAGATTATTTTTATAGTGGAGGCATTAAAATCACATCAAAGCTTGCTTCTATTGAAAAATAATTGCTTTACTCAGAGGAGCATCTAGCATTTTTTTATCCATCACAAAAACAAGCCCCTGTTGCGGTTAATAAATCCCAGATCATTGGTGGCATTCTGTAATAGAAAAATATTTCTCATGTAGCAGGCAAGGGTGGGCATGTCTGGTCGGTGGATGACTTTATCCCGACCCATAGGGCCTCAGAACCCTCGGTGTGCAGCCAGCAAATAGGGAAAGCAGACAAGGTTCCCCTGCTGCTTAAGCCCAGACTTGGAAGTGACATTGCTTTGGCTCATATTCCCTTGGTGAGAATATGTCACAAGGCCACAGTTGGATGCGAGGTAGATAGGAATGCGTTGTCCTGGGGTGGGCAGCCATGCCCAGTGACAGATGACTTTGTGAAAGAGGAGTGTGAACACGAGTGCGCAGTCAGCCGTCTTGGAAAATCTAGGTGAGTTATCTTCATGCCACTTAACACTGCCTTGGGAACCAAGTGTACTGCTTCGTCACAGCAAACACAGGGGCCCCCCAAAACTGGAATTATGTTTTAGAGGGTGGGCCCCTTGTCGTACAGGCTTCCCCGACTAGGCAAGTGTTCTAGGAACCCATCGGCGTCCGTGTACCTGCTAGCGTTGTGGGGAGAGGCTGAGTTCCACTTCAGACATGTTTGCCCCTTTCACGATGGGTGATTTACGAGCACCCCTGCCCACACTGCCCGCCCCAAAAGAGCATGACCCCCGCGCCCCACCCTCCCTAGTCACCCAATCTCACCCTGAGCAACTTTTTTTCTGTTTGCTGGGCTGAAAGATGTACTCAGAGGGAAATGTTTTGCATATGTGGAAGAGGTGAAACAGGAAACGGCAGAAGCACTAGAAGGCGTCCACCTCGATAAGTTCAAACGCTGTTTTGAGCAGTGGAAGAAGTGTCTTAGTAGGTGGACTGCATCAAGTGAAGAGTACTTTGAAGGTGACTGGAGTTCAAACATTTAGCAATATATACACAATTTTTTTTTGAGTTGGAGTCTCACTCTGTCACCAGACTGGAGTGCAGTGGCCGCTCCCGGCCACCGCAGCCTCGACCTGCTGGGCTCCCGCGATCCTTCTGCCTCATCTTCCAAGTAGCTGGAACTGCGGG
>NW_007248058.1:154094-175210 GCF_000164805.1 Carlito syrichta
GGCGGGTCTCGACCCCGCAGGCTCAGGCAATCCACTCACCTCAGCCTCCCAAGGCGCGGGATTACAGGCTGAGCCGCTGAGCCCGGCTCATACACAATTTTTTAATATAAATTCTGGATTTTTTTTTTTTTACTTTGTCCCCCTTGTACATTTCCCTTTCCTGGTGACCGTATGTGCTTCTCACCCTTTTAATCATGCCCGTATTATATATTCCCATAGCATCTAGTATTTCATCATTTTGAAATTCTCATCACTTTCATAGTTATTTGCTCAGCCATACAGTGAGCCCTTTAAGGTAGGATCCTGGTCACTCTGGTCCCTGTGTCCCCAGCACCTATTAGCACGCCCAACATAGTGCCTCACGTCGACCAGAGTCTTGATACGTTATTCTGAACCAATGAGTGATCTCAGCCTGGAGGAGGTACCCCCTTTCTCACCCAGTATCCGTCATCGTGCCACAGTGTGTCTAAAGTTTCTGTGACTGTTATTCTGGGGCTAGGGAGGAGGGCATAGCCTACATCAGACGAGTTTTATTTTGAGAAAGCTCATGTCTGGGAGAGGCTGAACGTAAAGAAGCTTCTATTTCAGCTATTTTCTGATTCACCAATCTGCAGTTCCTCTAAGCTTAGCATTCCCTGGACTGGATGTGTATGAGGCTTGTGTGTGTCTGGGAAGGCCCGGGTATGTGGAGAGCGGCCATGTTCCATTTCAGTAACCCATTACTGAGTATGCCTATCCAGACACAAATCTGCTAGAGCCTGCTACAACTTGGATTTTTTAAAAAAGTTTTTTATGCCCTTTCTAAATAAACACTTGCAATACAGCTTCAGTTTCCAGAGAAAGATTTGGGTCTTCAGCTGTTAGTTTCTTTGGTTTCGTCACCTGCTTCTTTATATATTGTTGAACTTTCATGTAGAAAAAAAAATGATTCAACTCTGTTACATAATTTGATTTCTAGATGACTCCTACGTGTCTGTTCCATCCCCCTTGGGGAAGATTAAAAGCATGACAAAAGGTATTTCTACTATGAGACAATTGTTGTCTTTGATTCCTAAGGATAGCTATAGCTTCAAATATAATAACTTTCCATTTTATTTTCCATATTACAAATGATGACAGTTTTACAAGCACAAGCAAAGTTAACAACAGACCATGCTTTCCATAATTAGCCTTAACCTCTTATGTCCTTGCAGTAAATAAAGATATAACCATAAAAATTTCACATGGTATCAAAAAAAGATCAAATTCTCACAGTGCTGTTTAAATATTTGTACTTTTTAGTAAGAGTGTCTTATAAATACTAGTATTTCTTTAAGAAGAATTGGGAAGAGGTTTGCCTTAGAAAAAAACATTTGAAAAAAATGATTTTTTCAAAATATCCAAATAACTAATACTTTGGGAACTTTTTTGAATGTATGCTGTATACAGTAATTAAAACCATTGGACCAGGAAAGTAAAACATATGATTCAACTGTAAATATATATTTAACTGCTTGGAATTTGAAGTCTTTTGAGGTTAGTTTTTGGTTTGGGGTAGTTCCTCAGAATGATTCATATGCTGATTTGTCACTGAATTGGCATATCCTTGGGGCTCAGTTTTAAAGGCATTTGGCTAAGCCTCCAGGGATGGGTTGAAGAGGTGACCAGATGGGAACTTTCATTGTGATGAAATGCAGACTGTGCTCCAGGGCTTCAGTGTCATGTAAGCAAGCTGGTTGGTGGACAGATCAGGAATAAACCTTAGCCCTAATAACCAGGGGTGAGTAGCTGAGACAGAAAACCAACATGATTTTAATGCAGGGGCAAGGACCATTTGTGTTGAGGTTTTTGTATCTTTTAATTACAGCTGGAAAATTAAATGCTATTAGGAAATGATGTTTGGGTGAAGTGTATATATGCATGGGGTGCACATCCCCATGTGTGCTTTGATCTTAAAAAATAAAAACGACCATTCCTATTTGCAGAGAAGGCAGACGTTCTCCTCCTAAGAGCTGGGTTGCCTTCACATTTGCACCTTCAGCTTTCAGAAATTGAGTTCCATGAGATAATCGACTCAGGTAACCAAAAAAAAGACAGATCTGCTTCTGTTTAATGGGCTCGAGATAATATGTGTTTCTCTATTTCTTTTCAATAACTGTAGGTTCTTTTGGGAAAGTATACAAAGGACGATGCAGGAATAAGATAGTGGCCATAAAACGGCAAGCAAGTCGATGAAAAAACGCAGCATCCAGGTGGAGCTGCGACCTTTGAGAAGTGTGAGCGTGTCAAACCCTTTGTCCGGGCCCACCTGTTGATCAAGCATGTCCTGTTGCTGCTGTTTCCAGGTACCGAGGCCACACCTACTGCTCCAAGTCAGATGTGGACATGTTTTGCCAAGAGGTGTCCATTCTCTGCCAGCTCAACCATCCCTGTGTGGTCCAGTTTGTGGGCGCCTGCTTGAACGATCCCAGCCAGTTTGCCATCGTCACACAGCACATACCGGGGGGTTCTCTGTTCTCCCTCCTTCATGAACAGAAGAGGTATGGGTCTTTGTTCCGATTTATCCTTGGGCATGCCACAGAACTACCTGTGCAGCACTTCAGGGGCTTCTGAGATCCACGTGTGAACAAATATGGCATCTTAAGTATGGCCAGCAACTCATGCCTAACAATTGTGTTTCAGAAATACTTCTGTGCTTTCTAACAGAATTCAGGTGAAGCTAAAGGATTCAAGGGATTCAAATTGGCAACTGAAGCTTAAAATAATTAGGCTAAATTTGACATACCAATAAAGCAGATATACGTAAGCTCAGAGTAAAATAATTAATAGGAATCAGAGTATTTATAAAAGAAAGTTTTAAAAAAGAATGATCTTTCACAAATCTAATTTGAGTTCACTTCCTAGGTCTATGCATACAACGATTAGAATGTAGTTTCACTCAGTGATTAAAATAGATTTCATTTTTACATTATTACAAAGAAATTAAGTATAATATTACAAATAAATTAGGAAACCAAGTATCATGTTTTAAACGAGAAGTGATTTATATCTGAGTTGATCTATAATTGATTACTTTCTTAAGCATTTTTTCTAGATTTGTTCAATGTTTAGCTTAACTTTCAAGAAAGAAAAAAAAAAAGGCTGAAATCATACAGAATAACAAATCTCACACACCATTTGATTTTTTTTTTAAGATACATTATTGGCTTTCACCATTTCCTCTCCATTAAATCTATTTTTAAATTCCAGGGTTCTTGATTTGCAGTCCAAATTAATTATTGCAGTGGATGTTGCCAAAGGCATGGAGTACCTTCACAACCTGACACAGCCAATTATACACCGTGACTTGAACAGGTACTTCCCCCCCCTAAATAACGTACTTAGGAGTGTAGAACTGACTCGAAGTCTAAGACAGATTTCGGTGAAGACACATTTTAGATTTATTGCAGATCGAGGTGTTCTGTGGGTGAGGGGACAGGCTACTGTAAGGCTAGGTGGTGGAAAGTTTTGCCATTGTCTCTTGCAGGGAGAGAAAGCTGCGTAACTGCTTGTCAGGGATCTTTTAAATCTATGAAGAATGTCTAGAAAGCTAGTGATGTCGGTAAGATGTACCGGTTAACTGGTTTCCAGGCCAGTAAGGTCAGATCAGAGACTAAGCTTAATGGCTATTAAAAAAAGATTGGTCTTAAGTTGGGTGTTAAAGTCGGATCTGACATAAAATTAACTCCAGCTTTACTTTGTGCTACCACTTTGAGTATTTTGTGTTAGTAAATCCATCCAAACCGCAACAGCTTATTTACTAGTGTTCATGAGAAGAGGCTTTCATGAAAAAATAGAGACTTGAAGCATATAGAACCAGAGTGTCCCAGTTGTGGAATCCTGTGGACAGTCAAGAACTCTCTTGACAGGTGAGATCTTTCTCTAAGCAAAGTCTTACAGGGAAGGCCAGCGTACACAACGGAGCAGTTTCCATTGAAGGCTGAGTAGGGTAGAGAACTGTGTTCACTTCCTGTTGCCCACTGCTTCCCCCCATGGAAGCCCACAGTTTCTGTAGAGAGCTTTCGCACAACCATGACTGAGTTTTCGGAGCAAGTCAGATTATCCCACATCGATCATCAATAATCAATCGTCTCCATTTCATGACCATCAGTAAGGTTCCAACAGATCCCCTATACCACCCCTTATACAACCTCCACAGTTCTAAAGCTACTAAATGTTCATGATTCTACTCAGTCAATTCTTCAGCAACTATGTGTATATCTGCCATGTTGAAAGCCTTTCTATTCAGCACAATAGAGCTTACAACGTGGACCTTTCATAAGCTCTACTTTCAAAGAGCATTCACCTTCCAGTAGTGAAGAAAAATACTTCCATGTATGTATTTTAAAGTATAAAATAGTAAGTTCTATAAAAGAACAGTAAAAACATGTCAGAAAAAAGAATGCGAATTCCTTCTGAGGCGCATAAGAGACATACAGACTTGGTCCTGGAACACGAATAGAATATGGAAGCACATCCTAGGCTCAGGGGAGACATTGATGAGATGAGCAGAGATTAGAATGTGAAAGGCAGGTATAGGAATCATGAATAGTTTCATTCTAGTGGGCAGAATGTGCACATGTATGTACTATGTGGAGGGTATACAGCAGACAACTGGAAGAAAAGTATGGAAAAGTGGAACAAGAGCACAGATCTCTGCACTAAGGCAGTTTAGACTTTGCTCTGTAAGCAAGAGGAAGGCGCTGCAGATGCTTCAGCTGGAGACTCCAAATTCAGAGCTACACCACTGAAAGATTAATCCAACATCTGGTAAAAGAGGTCTTCAACCTTTTTGACACCAGGGACCAGTTTTGTGGGAGACAGTGTCTCCACGGACCAGGGGAGGTGGGATCATCAGGCCTTACATTCTCATAAGGAGCATGCAACCTCGATCCCTCACATGTGCAGTTCACTGTTGGTTCTGCATGCCTGTGAGGATCTAATGCCCCGTCTGTCTGACAGAAGATGCTCACTATTCACCTCCTGCTGTGTGACCCGGTTCCTAACAGGCCATGGACCAGTACCAGCCAATGACTCAGGTGTTGGGGACCCCTATGGTAAAAGATAAACTTGAAGAGGAATTCAAGAAACTGGTGAGGTATTTGTTGCAGTAATCTAGACAAGAAGTAATGAAAAGCGGAATTTCACTAGTGGTAATGGAAATGAAAGGAAAAGACATGTCAACCTTAAATAATGAGATTCAGAAAATATAGTTGACCCTTTGAGCTCCAAAGCATAGATTCAAGTTGTTCTGAATAAACACTCCAGTTAGCAACAGTTACAAGTGGGTTTTTAAGAAAAATAAGAGGACAGTCCCTAAGTTGTTCACCAAGAATTTACATTAAAATAATATAAGGTACTGATTAGCTGTATATTATTCTTTATAGCACAATTTTCAGGAACATAAGGATAGCGGGTGAGGCAGCTAGTCAGGAACAAAATGCCTTTAAACAACTGCCCCTGGGGAACGGTGGAGGGGAGTAAAGTCCCATACTCTCTCTCTTCAGGCCTGATAGATTTTGCTTTGCTCATGTAGCTCAGACTGCTCTGAGCTATTTTTCTTTCCTCAGACAGATATGAAAGATAGGAAAGATAAAGTGAAATAACTCAGACACAGAGTGGTAGAATCTTAGATATTGAAAATAAACGTATATAGGGTTCTGCTTGTAATTATGTACTTGTTTTTTTAAAGTCATTTCATTGTTAGCTATTTTTTCTTGACCTTTTTCAAAGCAAATATTTATGCTAATAAAAATATTTTTCTTTAAATTTCAGTCACAATATTTAGAAAACAGATTTAGAAGATAAGTTAGCATAAGGCAAACTGAAGATTTTGACTTTTAGGAGTATTACCTTGCCATCTACCATCTTTGCATGTGGTATTCAAGCAAGTGAGTAATCGTCATAAGTTTTTTCTAGCTGTAACTCTTGATTTCTGGGGCTATTGAATGTATCATCTTTTTTCCCTGTGAGTAAGAGCAAGTTGTTACCACCGGTTATAAGTAGGACTAAAAATATAAATGTCGATTAAAAGTGAAAACAGTACATTTACTATATAACAGATATAGGCTTATACTTACAGTTTTTGATGTCTCTAATCTAGCCTAAATGCTTAAACTGCACCAAAAAGTTTTCAAAAATTATGAAACGGTGTTTCATCATTGCATCTATTATCTGTGGACTGTTTTTCTACCAACTTGTAATCTGGTAGCAACAACAAAACATTGATTTTCAGATGAATGCAGCTATAGCAATGTACATCGCCCAAAAGAGCACGGGTCCTTCCCTACAGAGGACTTCCTACAATCTAGTTGGGTATATAGGGCATTTGTCCCAAAAGCCACTACATTTCCACTTTCAGTGGAAAATGAATAGTGGCCAAAATGACTAAGTAGCAATTTTCAGAGGATTTCTAGTAAGACAAAGAACAAAATGGCGTTGAACACTTCCCGGAAGTTGTAGAGCTAAAAGTAGACTTTGAAGAACAGACATGGATCTTTCCTCAGTCTTTTCACAGCACACTAGTCCCTGCTTTTCTACAGTACTTAGAAAGTCCCACTGGAAGAGGTTGAAGAAAGCACGCACACCAGAGTGAGGGACTCAGACACTTATTTGTGTTTGTCTTCACATGATCCGCTCACGATTTTGTATTCCCCTCCAGTCTGGGCAAGTCAGGACTTTGAGGTCAGAGGCTGCCCTCTCCATCCCACACTTACTTTCAGAACTGCACGTAGGGTCAGACACAGACAAGACGCTCAGTCACTGCATTTTCAACTGAGCCAAATTCTTGGTGTGTTTCTACGAATGTCATTTAGTTAGTACCAGTGTGACTACTGGTGTGTAGAGTCCAACTTGCCCAGTAACTTTTATAATTTTAATGAAATGAGGTTATTTGAGCTTATCAATAAGCCCACAGAGAAGGGACGCTTTTGTATTTGGGTTTGTGGTTGTTGAAATATATTTGAGTGAGAGGCAACAACCCTGCTTTTCCTGTGGCAAGCCAGACAGACTGAGGCTTCTTATAACACAGTTCCAAAAGTTGATCTTGATCTTCCTGAGTGGTCCCTTGGTATTCAGAGGGGATTGGTTCCTGGACCTCCTGAGGATACCGAAATCTATGGATGCTCAAGTCTCTGACATAAAATGGCGTAGTATTTGCATTTAACATACTCATAACCTCCCTGTACTTTAAGTTATCTCTGGATTACTTATAACACCTAATACAATGTAAATGCTGTGGAAATTGCTGTTATGCTGTATTATTTAAAGAATAATAACAAGGAAAAAGTTGATACAAGTTCAGTACAGAAGCATTTATTTTTTAAGAGATGGGGTCTCAGTCTGTCACCCAAACTGGAGGGCAATGATATGATCATAGCACACTGCAGCCTCAAACACCTGGTCTTAAGTGATTCTCCTGCCATAGCCTCCCACAGTGCTGGGATTACAGCCATGAGCCGAGGCACTGTGCCCAACCTTTTTTTTTTTTTTTGGTGATATTTTCAGTCCCGGTTGGTTGACTCCATGAGTGACAAACCTTTGGATAAAGAGGGCCGACTGTATATACTAAGGAGAAGTTCAAGGAATGAGTCAGGAAGTGGTTATGCCCAATGGTGATGATGAGAATGACGATACTTAGCATTTGCTTATCACTTACAGTGTGAAGGGAGTTCTGCTAAGCCTTTGTCTTGCTCTCATGTAACCTCACAACTCTATGGTGGTTAACATTTCTCCATTTTACAGATAAGGAAACTGACTGAAGAGACTCAGTCCAAGGCCATGTCACTGTAATATTTTTCACCCTCTATAATACTACAACAACAACAACAAAACCATGTCAAAAGAGAAAGAAGGAGCATGTTGATGACACTGGAGGGACACCGGCAACCTCTATCATCCCTTGCTTAAACAGGCTCCATTTCTGGGACCCAACCCGTTTCTCATCCCATCTCGTCCCACGCGTGGGTTCTCACTTTATTTTTTCTTCCGCATCTTATGTTCTGCTAGTGTGGAGGAGAGGTTGCACGTGAGGCAGGCAGAAATGTTTTGTTTGGCTCGCGGGTTTAGATGTATTTCTAAATGTTCATAGCTTGAAGCAGAAATGGATCTCTCTCATTTGCTATAGACCTCATCACCTACCAACTTATACCGGGCCCAATTTATACATTCATTTTGTGGCATTGAAGCTTTCAAGTTATGGTTTACAGCAAAAGGCTTTACACTTTTTTTTTACTGATACCTCCATCACAAAAGAGCCATGCATGACATTCTCATGAGATACGTGTAGGTAAAGCATGCTATAAACTATGATGCACTATACAAAATGTCATCTGTATTCCTCTCAATCCCTCGTTTGTACCCTTATGATGATGGAGAAGGAAAAACACTCCACAATATCCTCATACAGATCAATATTTATTTTTCTGTAATACAACTACTTCGTTTGGGATCTAGATCTGGGAAGAACGCATGCTGATTTCTGATGGTCAGCTTATTCTGGTGAGTATGAAGGAAAATAATGAGTGATCACTTAAAAATAGCCAACTTTCCAATGACAAGTGACAGATAATTTTAAAAGACGAAGCTGGTAAGGGGTAAAAGAATCTTAATTTTGAAAGTGACATTTAACTAAATTAGTGAAGACTTTAGGAAGTGTCGAAAATATTAATGATAGAAAATTTGAACTGTTGTTTTTTAAGTTGACATGTTTTTGTTGTTGTTGTTGTTTTGAGTCGGAGTCTCACTCTGTCGCCCAGACTGGAGTGCAGCGGCCACTCCTGGCCACCGCAGCCTCGACCTGCTGGGCTCCGGCTATCCTTCTGCCTCAGTCTTCCAAGCAGCCAAAACTACAGGCGCGCGCTACCACGCCCGGCTGATTTTTTGATTTATTGTAGAGATGAGGTCTCGCTGCCCAGGCAGGTCTCGAACCTGCGGGCTCAGGCAATCCACTCAGCTTCCCAAAGGCGCGGGATTACAGGCTGAGCCACCGAGCCCGGCTATGTGTATTTGTCTTTCTTTCTTTTTGTTTTTGTTTGTTTGTTTGTTTGTTTGTTTGAGTTGGAGTCTCACTCTGTCGCCCAGACTGGAGTGCAGTGGCCGCTTCCGGACACCACAACCTCGACTTGCTGGGCTCCGGTGATCCTTCCACCTCAGCCTTCCAAGTAACTGGAACTACAGGCACGTGCTACCATGCCCAGCTAAATTTTTTTTATTTATTGTAGAGATGAGGTCTCGCCAAGTTGCCCAGGTGGGTCTCGAACCCGCGAGGCAATCCACTCACCTCAGCCTCCCAAAGGCACGGGATTACAGGCTGAGCCACCCAGCATTGCCTTTGAATTGAATAGAAAATATAAGGAGACGGCACTTTAAAAGAAAACACATAGCAATTAAGAAAAGTACACAAATTGTTCATTGTTTTTTCTAACTACCTATCAGGTGCAATTATATTCCACCCTCTGTTTACATAATAGAGGCCTCCTCCCAGCTCTTTTCACTTGTGACTTTTCTAATGAGTGGTTATGCAGAGAGAATGTAGCATCCATTGGCAAATGCCATCTTCGAGATGCTTCTGAATACCCATATGCAGACCAATTAACTGATTGTGTTACAATACTTATAAAAGTGCCGCAAGAGAACCCATGGAAGCTCTTGTGAAACCCTTAACAACCCTGGTTTTGTGATATCCTGGAATAAAACCAGCCTTCACAAGTGGCATTTTAAATTTTGTCAGTTACTTGTACTCATTTCCATTTTACTAATAAGTGAGTTAATGAAATAATATAAAATATTGATTGAATGCTTGATATGATCTAGGCTCTATGCTAGGCCCTGGGATATAGCAGAGAATGGCAGGCCATGGCACTCTCTCACAGAGCTTAGAGCCTGAGTAAGTACTTACACACTTCCCTGATCAGAAGAATTATCTGGAAATAAAAGAAAAGAAAAACAGAATTAAAGACATTGAGAGGCTAATTCAAAATTTCTTAGGTTGGGCATGTAGTGCCTTCATAGGTAGCCAAAGCAGAATAAAAATTTCAATATCAGACAGTAGCACTGCACACAGTAGTGTGGGAATTATATACTCAAATAATACAGAATTATATGTAATAGATAGATGTACCTATCAATAGAAAGACTCATAGATATGTTTACATATTCCGCATTCTTCAAGGGGTTCACAGGCTTGATACTTAGACACATATGAGTATACACATTTCCACGTGATTTTGGGATGCGTCTAGCCTTTCCAAACTGGAGTTCTGAAGGAGTTAAACCCTATGGAGGGCGAGTTGAGGGATAGTTTTTAATTCTCCCCAGCATGAGAAATAATTATTATCATGTGAGATACATGAAAGAAAAGTTAATTCATTGCATACAACGGATGCCTTAGGGATCAGGGCCTTAGGGCTTAAAGACTGCCTGTAGTTCTGAAACGCTTGTGTCCGAAATTACAATGTGACTTCAGATTTCCCACTTAAATTTTTAAAAAGCGATCAGTTGCAATCGATGTCAGTTTTATTACTGCTTTGAGTGATGAGAAAACTAAGCTATATAACTTACGAATACTCCCAAGGTGAAATTTGGATTAGTCAGACTCGTTTATCGACTGCAACAATAGATCCATAACGCAGAATGGTTCAAACACAAATGAAGTTTGTTTCTTGATTGTGTGGACGAACAAGTTGTTGTTGGGGCAGCCCATATCCCTGAGATTACTCAGGACTTATCTTCAGGTGGGTATTAACGTGTCAAGAACACATAAGACTTGCTGAAAACGTTGCATGGGCCAGGCGTTAGAAGGTACATGTCTCTTCCGTCACACCCCATTGGCTAGCGTTCCATCACATGGCTATGACTCACCACATGAGGTACTGGGAATGGAGTCCTGCCGTGTGTCCAGAAGAGGAGATGATTTCTGGTGGGCAACCAGCCGTGTGGGCTACACTTCCCCTCTTTACACTGTGATAACAAGAAGTAGGTCTTTGGGTAACAGTAATGCTTGAGAAGGCCGATCTGAATTTTCATGGATCACTTACATAAATACGGGGGTGCCCCCCAAAAGGTATACACATTTTAAGAGTTGTTGTCTATTGTTACTTTTTGAAGTTGAATTGAATTATGGTAGCAACGTGTAGTATGATGTTTGCTCAACCGTGCTTCCACCATTTTCTTTGACTCTCCTGTCACACAATGGTGCTAGCATTCATTTGACTAAAGCCATCTTTTGAATAACCGTCATACTTAAAATGTGTACATATGTTTTGGCATCCCAGGTATAATGTTGGTTGCATATTAAATATGTCTAGTTTATAAACACATGTTCACAATTTATGAACTAATATCACTAATTGGAAAATGTAGTGAAAACTAGTTAGTAAAGCATATTACGTATGAATTAATTTTGAAGTAACTCTTTTCACTCACTTTTGTTAGTTAATTTTAAACATGAGCATAGCTTCGGGAATGTGTGGACATATGCCCCTAAATCAAAATATGGCTCAAGAGGAAAAACACATTGCTATCTGAGTGTAGTAGTATGAAATAAGCCCTATAAATTCTGAAACGTTAAGTACAGTCCCTTGCACTTTATGTCAGTACACACACACACACACACACACACACACACACACACACACGAGTAAAAATTAAAACAAAAAGAAAGCACTGTATTCAGAGACCGTTGTCATATCACGTCCAGTGGAAGAGCTCCTTAACCATTTAGTTCAAGTCACTCTAACCCTGGGTATGAGCTGCCCCCAGATGCTGTGACCAGTCGTAATTTCCATCCTCATTTCTGACATGCCGGGTCTCCATCTGAAGTCCATCTGTCAGTCCTGAACTCCCTGAACCTGTAGAAGAAACAGTGAGCTCCCCTGACTCCAAAGCCTACCCACTTCCGTACCTCCCAGCTAATTCTCAGAGTTTCCAAGGTCCAGCTGAGTCCCGGCATGTTCCTCGCCTTTGTTTTGGTGACGCTTCCCTCCCACACGCCACTCACAGAACGTCCTTTGAGTTTTCCTCTCTTCGTACTTCAGTGGAAATGGCTGGAGTTCCCTCCCAGGGCCAGTTAACATGCTGTTTCTCTCTCCTCTGTCTCCATTAGAACTTCTCATTTAATGTTGGCTGCATTCACTAATTCTAAAAATAGTGTTCTTACTTCACACTCCATTAACTAAATTCCCTTCAACACATGTGCTCCTTAAATTAAAACAGGTACACTTAAGTCACAGCGACGCTTACTTGTTTAGCCCAAACCATCACACCGCTTGCCCAAACCCGGTCAGACCTCCCTTCTCCCACAGGGGTGGCCATCAGAATCCTTGCCTCATTCATTCATTCCAGGGAGACACATCTCTCAGTCTCCCATCTTAGAGGTGGGTTCGAAGCAATCACGCGCCATTCGAAACGCCGCACAAGATGATGTGTGTGTGCAAATAAATGTATCTTTGTGAATAACACAGCGCAGAAAGTTGGGTACCAGTTAGGCTGAAGCTGGGAATTCTGTGATTCCAAAATTAAGTTTTTATTTGATATAAAAATGCTGCGACTCCATACCAGAACCCGGCCTCAGCATTTCCCGTTCCAGTGCTTTCTGTGATGAGGTGGTTCACTCTGCTGCCTGCTTCCTTAATGCCACAGTCACAGCCGACAATTCTCAAAGCTGGGGGGCAGGCGCACCTTCCCTATAATGATGCTACCTTCTCTCGCCCAAGGACTGATCCGCTTCAATCTCTCAAATGCTTTCCTGTGACCGGGGGTGAACTCGCCGGCCTGCAATTTCCTGGTGTTACTAGTTCCTTCCTTATTTGCCATTCTCTGTTCCTTGGGGATGTGGCCTGTATGAAGTCGGCTTTTGAAAATGTCAACAAAAGCTTTTCTCTGTTCAGCCTCGTTTCTTCTCTGCCCTCATTTCCAGGGAAGCGCCGTGAACGCCCTCTTGGCACCTTGTCGATTTCCTAAGCAGCTAACCTTTCAGTAATGATATTAACACAGCCATGTGGTAATCTGTTCACTCTCACTTCATCATTTTCAACCTTGGCTTGATGCGATTCAGTTGTGTTGTTGTGTTCTTAAGACACTGGAGTTTAATTGAGTGCATCCTAACTAGGGACCCAGAGCCAAAATTTCTAGCTAATAAATGAGAAACAATCTTAATAGGTGGATATTTCTTTCCGATTGATTGAATTTCCAATAGCTAGATGTACCTTGAGTTTGGCCCAGAAAAAGAGATACAGATCCCTGTCAACTTTCTTACTTGCAGTGATTAATATTTTATACTTAAAAATCCTCCCTATCAACCTTGGGAGGAAGAAACTTTCCAAATGACACTGGTCTTCTCTGGCTGGAACTGCAGTCAGGGTGCCTCTGAGGCTCTGTGTCGGTGTGGGCGCTGCCCTCCCAGAGGACCGAGGATGACCTAGTCGAGAGCATGGGCTCTGTGTTGGCATGAATGCCACTCTCCTAGAGGATCAAAGTTGGCCTGGTGAAAATCGTGGGCTCTGTGGTGACATGGGCGCGGCCCTCCTGAGCAACACAGATGACTTAGCAGAGAGCATGGGCTCTGGGTCGGTGTAGACGCCACCCTCCTGAGGGTCACAGGATGACCTAGTGGAGCCCAAGGGCTCCGTGTTGGCATGAGCGACGCCTTCCTGAGGCCCATAGCCTGACATCATCCGTAGCATGGGCTCCAATGCCAGACCAAGCGTAGCAGTTTTCTTGCTTCTAAAATGGTATATTTATACCTACCTTACTGGATTTAAAGGAGAAAATCCCTTAGCTATTCTTATCATTAATTTTTTTCTCAAGGTTTCTGAAAGAATTTGTTTACCACTTAATATTCTTGGATGACTGAGCTTCTTTACTGAATTAAACGTTTCTAAGGGCCTATCTCCTCTTTTGATTGTATTACCACAAGCTTTGCTTATAATATCTCCGATGATAATTTCTTCTTGTCATGAAGACCTGGGAAATGACTTAATCGTTTGATTTTCAGGAACATGTAGGAAAAATAAAGACAAGAATAGCAAATGGATTTTCTCCTTCTACAAAGAAGGTCAACTTGGTTCAAATGGCGTGCTGCTGCCTTGACTGAGACCTCTCATCACTGTGGGGTTCAAATGCCCGTCAGGGATTTGGTTTGACACTCTCATTAGGTAGACGCGGGAATCTGAGTAAAAATGTAGTTGATAAGGTTATTTGCTTATCCAATATTCTTCTCAATGATTCTTCTTCCTAGGGCTCCTTCAAAATCTTAAGTGTACAATTTGAGTTCCAGTCATTCATTCATTTGACAATCATTTGTTGGCAGAAATAATGGTAAAGAAGTGTCATCAGAGGTGCATTCTGGAGGTCAAACTATTTACATAGGAGAGGCTCTACTTTATTTTATTTAATTTACAAAGGATGTATGGAGTGTGTCTACATGGGTGGGCAGCTTTTCTTCTCTGACCCAAGTTGCTCTCTGAGACTCGATTCAGCTCTCACTATAAAGAGCAAGGGAGGATGCTTTCAAAACTGAGCAGGCTGTCCCTGCCCTGCCTTCAATAGTCAGAGAAAAGGAAGACTTCACCTCGTCACACTGTCTTGATTCCCAAGCGACAATCTTTGGTGTCATTTCTATTCCTGTTGATGCCGTGTTACTGCTGTCATGTCACGTGACCTCGTTCTGCCTTCGATTCCTCATTTGCCAAGTGGAGATAATGATGTCTGTCTGCCTATTTACAGAGAGACCTTTGCGAAAAATGAGAGGGGACAGACAGCAGTGGAGGATATTAGAGTGGAGGCCATTAGAGAAGGATTCTTCAGGAGATATTTGTATACCATTTATATTAACCGCATGAAGCCGAGTTGCCAGCAAATCTCGAACTGACTCATTTTGTGTCTAGCAGCTGGGTCTCGATTATCTTCCTCTAACTGAAGGTGAAAGGTTTGTGGTTACTAAATGAAGTGGGGAATAACATCCTCCTTATCTGCAAGGTGTACTATTACCTTGGCCAGCACAGAGAAAAGAGGACACAAACCTCATGGGACGCTAGCTCCTTAATCCTGGAGGGATGGCCCTTGGGTCAATGATGTCTCGAGCCTTGTGTGAGAAGGACTGTATTCTCAGCCACTAAGCCCTCATATAACAGCTTTATCAGTCTACAGAAAGATAGTGAAAAGCACGCCTGGCGCCACAGATGAAATCACGTTAGGGCATTGGTGCTATCTACCTTCCTTTCTTTGGGGAGGGAAATCCCCCTTCGGAATTCTTAGAATAGCAGTTGGCTTTCATTAAATCTATTCAGAGTCAAGAGTCATGAGGGTCTTGGGTGACCCTTTTCTTTGGGAATGGAGCACATTTTTAATAAGCTTTTTCCTGTCCTTGGTCTCTGAAAGATTTAGCCTCAGGCAAGCCTCCTGGCTTGCTGGACTTTGT
The DNA here is from genome assembly GCF_000164805.1 of Carlito syrichta. Classification (NCBI taxonomy): domain Eukaryota; kingdom Metazoa; phylum Chordata; class Mammalia; order Primates; family Tarsiidae; genus Carlito; species Carlito syrichta. Next base: position 169,531 of record NW_007248058.1, read on the forward strand.
AAAGGAAAAGATTGATTACAGGCTTCTTCTAATTCTTTTCCTTTAATTTCTCTCCCCCCCCCCCCCTTTCACTTATACAAAGAATGAGAAAGAGATTCTGAGTCTCCTTCTAGTGAGATATGGGTGAACTTTCAGGCAGATATTTTGCGTTGAACTTTGATGAACTTCCTCTGGGTTGGATAAAGTTTCCTCTTTTTTGCTCCCTAAATGTGAGTGAGACTAAAAATCTGTGATTTGCCCGCTTGTTTTTCAGCACTGTCAGCCGGAGAGAGAACACAACAGTGTTATTATTGATCGGTATTTGACTTTCTTGGTAGAACTGCATCCATGGTCTCGCTCTGAAGTAGTTCCTTCGGCGCCAGCCATAACACATGCTAGTCCCTCTGACGGAAGCATCTCCCCTGCTTCCTTTCTTACCCTCTTCTCCCCTACCTCCCCCACCCATACCCCCCAAAGCTCATCTTCTCACCTCCACTGATCCCTGCTGTTTCCTCCCAGAAGCCCTCCTGCAGGTACCCACGCCACACCAGGCTCTTGCTTATTTCCGGAGAGCACTTCTCACTCTAGCAAAGCGGCTGGTGTGCCTGAGTATATTCCCTGCTGCACGCTAAGCTTAGTCAGGACAGGGGCTGTGAATTTTTCCCCATTTTATTCCCAGTGCTTAGTGCCGTGACTGAGCCCTCATAAAAATTCAATTAATGTTTGTCAAATGCACGAATGAATGAATGAAAATTTCAAGAATATAAGACTCACGTGTATTAATGTTTCTTTATGCCAAGCATTGCACTCGATGCTTCAGAGGCATTATCTAATTAAATCCTCATATCTCTATCTGTTGGCATTTTTAAACAGATAATGACAGAAAGGCTTAAAGAGGCTAAGCAAATTATCAAGGCAATAAGGCTAGTAGGTGACAGAGTAAGGCTGTTGCCCACACTATTTAGTGGGATGGTCCATGGTGTGCAGATACTTCGTTGTTTAGTCCCACAGAACAGAGGTAGCTTTGACGGAATAGCAATGCAATATATTTGTCAGAGTGTCTTACCAAAGGAGCTGTATTTTATAGAATCCACAGCAGAAATGAAAAGGTAGTTTTCACTTAATGTTGAACAATCCTGTGGCATTTAATAGTATGAAAGTCATTCCTTTGCTCAGTTAAGAATGCTATCCCACAGTTACTTACCTGGCTATTTTGTGCTGTAGATAATTATTTGTATGCTAGTCACTAAAACCTGCCCAAAAAACAGTGAGAAAAGGAAAGACAGTTGCTTGAAAAATCTGATTTTCTAATTTACTCAGGTGAAAAGTTAGTCAAACAAACTGGTTTTGCAATGTAGATATAGCCCAAGACTATCTAATGATTCAGAGGAAAAATACAATCCCTTGAAATACTCGTGATTTCTAGTCACTACTGACCATGTAGATTTGAGCCAATAGTTGCTTTTCTAAATTGGTTGATTTTTCCTTCTCAGAGGCAACATTTTTATTTTCTAACCTGCAGCACTTCTATGCCTGACTGGAATATTTTTGCATCTGATTAATGTTTTCATTTGACTTTCAATGAGGTCTCAAAACAGTTTGGCTTGTCACAGTCAAATTATTTAAATATTCCTCTGAAAAGAGTATGTGGGAACTAAAATCAGATTCTTGTGAACCTGAAAAAATAGTGGCAACATTTCCTGAACTTGTTATATTTTTATGTCTAAATTAATCATTTCACAATTTTGTTTTACGTTGATGCTCAGCTCCTCAAATGCAGTGATTATAAGATGTCTTAATGGAAAATTTTTAAGTTTTAGCTGACCCAGAACTTGCTTTCTGAAAAGGATTTGTGTGTGTGTGTGTGTGTGTGTGTGTGTGTGTGTGTGTGTGTGTGTGTTTAATATTCCTATGATTTCAACAGCACCAATACATTGTGCCTTCCACTTAAAGAAAATTTCTTTTTTAAAACACACAAATACCTATGCTACTCTTTTCACTTTTCAGTCCCTCTTCACTCCTGATTGATGAGAATTATCCCAATATGCACTCAAATATGGTCAACATTCTCTCTCTACATTCAACTTATGCCATGTGAAGGGAAGCACACAGACAAGAGCACTTGCCATATTGTTTCACTTATACACAATTTTAGAAAATGCAAATGAACTGACAATGTCAAAAAGAAGATTAATGGTTTCCTGCAGCTGAGAACTGAGAAAGGGGTGGACTGCAACAGGAATGAGGAATCCTTTTGGGGTGACAGAATTGTTTTGGATGTTGAATGAGATGGTGGTTTCATCGCAGTAGATATCTGTTAAAACCCTCATCAAATTGTTGTCTTTAAGTAGATGCAGTCCTTCCTTCTAATGTGCATACGAGTAAATTGCCTAATATGGGTAGTAATTAGAAAAAGTAGAATTCTTAAAAAGAGATATTATAGTAATATGAATTGACACGTTTTAATCATAAACAAAGTCATTTGTCCGTTTTGTAACCTCAAAAAGGAGAAACAATTATTTGCCAAATGATCTCACTAATAATATCAAACTCATTCCAGATAGAGAACAAAAATAAACATAACTGAACTGGAAGGAAAAAAGATGTACTCACACGCCATTAATGAATACAAATATCGTACTGAGGTCAAGGTGGCTGTCTGCAAATGTTAGCATTCAGTACAAAGACCATAGAAATCGACAGGAAGAAAGACAAGCGAGTGTCTCTGAGACCGCACACTTAACCTTCACTCATTCTTGCAGGTTCTGGTCTGATGCAGGGACTATTCAGTGCTAGAATCCACTCCTTGGCCAAATGTGAAAGTACACGCATTGAAGGGCAAAAGAAAGGCCTGGGGCACTTATTTATCACCCAAAAAACCTGGCGAATGGAAGACGTTTGACCTCTTAACTATTTACGGGCAACTGCAACATCTGAAGAGAAAAAAATATCTCTACCCTAAAATCATCCAGTTAACTTAAAGCAGCACGTTACTTGGTTACGTAGCACTGAGTTGTGGCACATGGGCTGCAGCCAACTACAATGGCTTTTCCTTTTACAAAAGGCCATTGATGAGAGAGCACAGCTATAGGATCTCGTGAAAGTTGATCTTGCGACTCAGAAAAGATGCAGTAAATTAATTAATTTACATTCAAGATCACAAAAGTGAGATTATACACACAATAGGATTTCTGTGCAAGAAATAGAAAATCAGACTTCCTGTAGGAAATTAGAATTATGAGGGCACTTCTGCATAGTCTCAAGGCGGTGAAAATGTATATGGAAATACGTGCGGAAAAGTATTTCTTTTTATACTCTGATCTAAAATCAGTTTACCCCAAATTCAGAAAATTGGGTTGGACTATCCAAAACTAGTTGCCAGAAGTGAACTAGCAATGTGAATACTAAAGCTCCAACATAAACACAGTGAAGTTATTTGGGATAAACTGACTCTTCCCTTGATGACTATTAGTTACTCAGAAAGGTATAACTCAGATGGGTCTCATTTGGGCAGTAGTTGATTTATTTAGCTAACTTAACTGGATACTAAGGATGTCTACTCATTGTCAGGGCTGGGATAGTTTAGCCATTTCAGAGAGTCATTTGTTTGCTTGTAAATTGCTAACTCTTCCATAGGCAGGCTACACAGTATGCATGATCCAAATCTATTCTTCTGATTTGCCAAATACAGTCAACACATGGTTTTGTGTTGCAAGAATGCTGGATTTGTCTAGCTTCTACTCTTACCTTAATCACATGTATCAACAATTGAACAAACGTCTTATGCTATATATGTCTTTTATTTTGCTACACATTTTTCAGAACATTTTAAGGAAAAGTAGAGGTTTTGGTATGTAAAACCTGCCATAGTGAGAACTAAAGAGAGTACACCACCCTAAGGCAAAGAAACCAACAAACAAAAGAATGCAAGTAAAAAAGATACAAGCAAATAAAAGTAAAAATTCTTATTTTGAGCATTTGATTAGTGAAGTGTTTTGAAAATCATAGTTTAGCAAAATGCTTGTATAACAAGCAAACGAGAAGTTTATACATAAAATGTAACTTTATACACACGAAATCTCTGCTCTAGAGACTAGGAATCAGAACCAAGGTTTGCTACCAAAAGAAAACCATTGAGACATCTCAGTTTGAAGTCCTTCTCTCTAAAGCTGGGCTTGGCTTGCCCACCCGAGCTTTTAGTATCATTTCGTATAAAGTAAATGACCATGAATCGTTGGCCAACCATACAGGGTTTAGGAATCAAGATGACAGTTTTGAGAGTAAGTGGTAGAACAAAAGAGAGCCTGTAACCACAGGGTAGCAGAAAGACAGTGCACTCAGAAGTCAGAGAGGTCAAGGCTTAGCCCCACTCTGCCACTTTCTGACACAGCAATGGTCAGCAAGTTCTTTCTAAACATCAAAGTCTTCATTTAAAAACAGGAACGGTATCTACCTCATAGTGTTTAAAACTAGCTAGCCGAATCTGAAACATAGCAAATATTCAATAAATGCTAGTTCTTGGTCCCTTTACCTTAAATAACTGCAGAAGTAACTGGTTTGCGTGTCTGTTTATCAAGCTTCCAACTTCATATCTTGGCTACAAATAAGTTGCAAAGAATATCTCTAGAGAAGTATATTTCATAATTCTTTTCTGTCTTCCCATTCTCCCACTCAACAAATAACCCTCCTTCTGAAGGTCATAATATGCCTCACTAAACTCTACTAATATCCTGAGAAGGGCGGGAGAGGCAGCTGAGGAGAGGAAGAGGAAGTGCAGATGCAACAGCAATGCAAAGTAGGCCAAGGGTCAATATTGGAAAAGGATGCTTTTTAATTGTCAAACCATAAATAATCAGTCCCCCTCTCCTCGTCTCTTCTGCAACATCAGACCTTGCCTGAACTCAGCTACCTGAGATCTGCTCAGGCAAGAAGAATTGCAGATGGAAAATATCTCATGGGCACAATATGTGTATATAGGAGAGATCCCCAGAACCCAGAATTTATTAATAAAATATTGTGTGCTTATTCTTACATGTCTAAACTCCAGTCACCTTCAAAGTACTCTTCGTTTGAAGCAATACACCTCTTGAGATGTTTTTTTTTTCCGTTGCTCAAAACAGTTTTCAAACCCATCCGTCCTGATGCCTTTTAGAGCTTCAGCTGGTTTTTTCTTTCACCTCTTCCATATCGGCAAAACGTTTCCTCTTGAGGACTTTTGTTAAAATCCTGGGAAACAAAAGAAACTTGCCTGGGTGAGATGGGGTGAATAGGAAGGGTGAGGCATGGAGATCATGCTGATTTTTGGTCCAAAACTGCTGAACACTCAGCACGGTGTAGAGTGGAAGCACCAGTCATCTGTTTGCCACACCTCAGGACATTTCTTCCAGAAACTGTGACGCAGCCTTCTCAAAACTTCCATATAAAAACTTTGGTTGAGCCGGGCTCGGTGGCTCAGCCTGCCATCCCGCGCCTTTGGGAGGCTGAGGTAGGTGGATTGCCTGAGCCCACGGGTTCGAGACCCACCTGGACAACTTGGCGAGACCTCATCTCTACAATAAATCAAAAATGAGCCATGGTAGCATGCGCCTGTAGTTCCAGCTACTTGAAAGGCCGAGGCAGAAGGATCGCCGGAGCCCAGCAGGTCGGGGCTGCGGTGGCCAGGAGCGGCCACTGCCCTCCAGTCTGGAGACAGAGTGAGACT
>NW_007248058.1:175230-179158 GCF_000164805.1 Carlito syrichta
ACTCAAAAAAAAAAAAAATTTTCGTTGACCGTTTGATCTGGAGGAACAAATTCCGAGAGTACTACAAGGGGCCCGACCTCCAAAAGACAATTCTGGTTTTTTGGGGTTCCCCTGTAAGTATGGCAGAGTTTTATATATTTTATATATAACTTGACTCAGACCTCCCAGCATCTAAGAAAAGGGGGAAAAAACCAAGGACAACGGTTTTCATATTTGAACATTTTCATCATGTTTTTATTATTTTATTTTGACTCTAGGAAAACATATCATCAAACCACAGGTAAAGAATCCAATTCTACCTTCCATACCTGAGCAACACCTCTCAGGAATATCTCCCTACCTCCAGCCTCCAGGCTTCAGTTGGGACAGCAGCTGGAAAGTTGGGGATAGTGCAGGAGCTGTTCTTGCTAGAATTCTTGACTATCGTCTATGCCATTCTCAAGCTGTCTGCAGCGATACAGCTAATACATCACTTGAACCATGCCTCTGAGAGCCTCTGTTGGGTGGAGAAAGCATGTCCCTGCCTCATTATCAGCTAACAGGCAAGGATCAAAGAGTCAGGACACTATAAGATGCCTTTAAAAAAATTAAAACCCTCTGGCCATGTTAGAGAGAGTGGCTTAGCATGGAAGCATTCACCATGGGTTAGGAGCAAGTTAAAATAGCCCAAGCCAGAAGTAGTAAGAGTCTGACCTGAGACAGTCACAACAGAAGCAAAGGAATCTAAGGATGGTAGCTCTATGGATCTATGAAACTGCCTGGGTCTGGTAAGAGCTCCAAAGTAAGGGTGAGAAGAGAAAAATGATTGAAAGATGCCACAATTTCAGCCTTGTTGGCTAGGTAGATGGTGATACACACATTAAGACCGTGAGACTGATTTAGCCACTTGTATTGAAAGTGCCAGGGAAATAACCCTCTCTATTCAGTTTCCTAACTGTGAGGACTGAGGGCATTTGGGAATGTCCTGAATGCACCTCCTTCAGAAGCTCCCTCTGATCCGCCTCTCTTCGCAGACCAGGTTAGGCCCTACCTTTCCGTGTTCTTCTGGCACTTGCTTTCCTTCATGAGAATTTCCTTTTTCATCGCTCTCCCCAGTTGGACTGTAGATTTGGCCAGAGTGAGGGGTAGAACCAGTTTGGCTCACCTCAGTCCCATGACCCCAAGCAAAGACCCTACTAAATAATAAGTGCCCAGAACTGCTGAGTGATTAGTAATGCCTTTGGAAGTTCTAGAAGGTAGAAAGGGCTAGATGTTCATTTCACACAGGAAGTACCTATGGTTTGGGACTTAATGGGCTTTATTCCACAGGAGAGTTCAGTTAGAAATAGCAGTGGGGGTAAGCGTTGATACAGGATAGAGAGCCATTAGAGAAGGGAGAGAGGGAAAGTCAGGGAGAGGAAGGAAAGAGGGAGAATAGTAGATAGGACAACGTGGCCCAAGATCAGGTACTTCAAAAAATTCAGGACACTTGGGCAGAAGACAGTAGACCATAAATAACACTGGCAGAGCAAAAATGAAAGCCTGCCCATTATGTCTTTAAAACCTTGAAGAATGAGCTTGAGAAGAATGCAGAGAGCATCTCAATGATTGCTGCAATCTTGGATTCTGTAACTCAGTGCTTTCCTAAAGGCTGTGCTTTGGAATTCTAGTCAAATGTGATATGCCACAGAAAAAGACTCTCTGATGAAAGAACTTTGAGTAAGTTTGAGTATTACCTCCCACTTTTCGAGATTGAGAAAATTTATTAGAAGTTCTGTAGTAATTGTTCACTTTCAACGAAACATTTCACCAACTATTTTGACAACATACAACTTACCTGTTACCGGAAGAAGTAATCTTCCTTGGAATTTATTTTGAGATGTGCTACTTTAATTGTGTGACTGCAAACAGGTTTATATTCTCTAATTATAAAAGGTATAAGGTGAATGCTGTCAGTATTTGACTCTGAAATCTTTCTGATTCAGATGACTCTTTGGAAGTGACATATTCTTTGAGTTCTACCAAAGTGTAACTGGTAGCAGCAATAACATTGCACATTGACATACTTTTATTCTACCAACATTTGCTGTGCACCTACTATGTACCGGGCACTGTGCTCAATGCTGAGGATACAAAATTCAACAAGATGGTGTAAGTACCTGCTCTCATGAAGCAAACATATCAGAAGTGGGTAGGGAAGGTAGGGTGGGAGGAGACAGATAATGGAAGAGATAGACAAGGTCATCTGAGATATTATAAGTTCTATAACATGTGTGAATACAATGGCAAGTGATTGGAACTGGAGGCACTGGTTTGGATTGTTGGTTGTGGAAGGCCTCTCTCAGAGGGTGGTGTGTAAAGACGTCGGTACTGGGGTGGGGGGGATGTTGATTCCAGATAAACAAGGTGTGAGTGAACAATCTCTAGGTAGGAATGAAAAAATTATATATAATATATATAGGGAAAGGACAAGCATGACTGAAGCATACTGCAGAATGAAGGTGTGGTGGGAGGTGAAATCAAAGTTTAGCAAAAGCCCAACCATGTGTAGCCTGTGGGCCGTCTGGGAGTTGAAATCTTGCCTTGAAGGTGATACAACGTCATTGAGAAAGATTTCAGCTGGAGAGAAACATGATCTACTTTATTGATTCATTTGATAAGTATTTATTGAATATATGCTGTGTGTCACCTCTTTTGGTGACACTAGAGATACTGTAGTTGCAAAACAGATTCTGCCTTTATGAAGGTGACATTTTAGTAATCCACACTTTTAATAAATGATACTCTGAATAGGTTGTGAAGGATGGATTCATGCTGGGCAAAGGTGGAAGCCAAGAGTGCAGCTGGCAATCTAGGGGTACATTCCAGATGGGAGGTGAAAATGGATGAAAGTAAAGTGGACTAGAACGGTGACAGTGGGATAGGGAGAAGGCTATGTATATATTTGAGGGAGAACCCCCAAAACCCAGAATTTATTTATGAAAAATTGTGTATTTATTCTTGCATGTTTAAACTTCAGTCACCTTCAAAATGCTGTCAGTTTGTGCAATACACCTATTGAGACGCTTTTTCCACTGCTCAAAACAGCTTTTGAGCTGGTTGATTTTGAGCCCTTTTAGTGCTTCTGCCGTTTGTCGTTTTGCCTCTTCCACATCAACAAAATGATTCCCGTTGAGGAATTTTTTTCATTCCAGGAAATGCAAAAATGTCATTTGGGATGACATCAGGTGAATAGGGAGGGGGGAACATGGAGGTCATTCTATCTTTGGTCAAAAACTGCCAAACATTCCATGTTGTGTGGGTAGATGTGTTGTCATGGTGGAAGAATCAGTCACCTGTTTGCCACAACTCGCAGTGTTTCTTGTGTTTCTTCCGCAAATCGTGACACAACCTTCTCAACACTTCCGGATAAAGACTTTGGCTGACCATTTGATCCAGAGGAACAAATTCTGAGTGTACTACAAGGGGCCCACCCTCCAGAAGATAATTCTGGTTTTTTTTGGTCCCATTTTCATGTTTGTGTGTGTGTGTGTGTGTGTGTGTGTGTGTGTGTGTGTGTGTGTGTATACTTTCATATATATGTGTATAGGTATATAAGAATACAAGAAAAAATACAAGTATATGTGTGTGTGTATATACAGAGAGAGAGAGAGAGACAGAGAGAGAGAGAGAGAGTAAGAAATATGTATACACATATAAATATTCAGGTAGAGTCTACTATATACATATAGGAGCTGAGGGGAAAAAAAGCAACATGACAGACCCAGATGACATCTTTGAGATGTTAGCTGGGAAATAGCTTTTGACAAACAAAAACCAAGAGGTCTTTTGCAGTCATTTTAAATTTGAGATGCCTGTTAGACTTTTTTTTTTTTTTTTTTTTTGAGTTGGAGTCTCACTCTGTCCCCCAGACTGGAGGGCAATGGCCGCTCCCGGTCACCGAAGCCTC
>NW_007248058.1:179347-226816 GCF_000164805.1 Carlito syrichta
TAGAGGAAGACCGTTCTAAAGGGAAATAAAGACAGAAGAATAATGACTCTTTCAGCCTCACTGCCATTCTTGGTGGCTTTTCAGAAATGTTTAATTAAAAATGTAAAAAAGTCAGGTGCAATGGCTCAAGCCTGTAATCCCAGCACTTTGGGTGGTCAAGGTAAGAGGAATGCCTAAGCTTAGGGGTTTGAGACCAGCTTCAGCAACTTGGTAAGACTTTGTCTCTACAATAAATCAAAAAATAAGCTGGTCGTGGTGGTGCACATCTGTAGTTCCATTCACTTAGAAGGCTGAGGGGGAAGGATGACCTGAGCTCAGCAGGTCAATGCTGGGGTGACTGTGAGCCTGCCACTGCACTCCAGCCTGGGCAACAGAGTGAGACTCCAACTCAAAAAAAAGAAGAAGAGACCTTCAAGAGGCAGCTGGAAATGCAAATCTGGAGCTCAGGAAGAGACAAACACTTGAAACAGACATTTGAGGGCCTCAGCAAACAGATATATTTTAAAGGCTATGGAGCAGGTGAGATCCTCTGTGAAGAGAGAAGAGAAGAGAAGAGGATCCAAGACAGGAGTGGGTGCTCAGAGGAGACTGAGAGAGGGAGAGAAAACCCGGGGAAGGTGGTGTCATGAAGCTGAAAGCCAGGTGGGATTCTGCTAGTCAGAAGCTGTCGGCTGAACACACCTGAGAATTCAAGATGAGCACAGAATACAGACAGCCCTTGACTTAGGACTATGCTTTTCAACTTGACAATGAGTCTGTTGAGGTATTAGATGCATTTTTGACTTTTGGCGTTTTTCTCCTTGCAAGAGCTTCTCGTAACTGAATAACTAACTGGGTTATACCTGGAGGGAGGTGTGGGTCAGGGAGGGCTTTTAAGGCTGGGAGCTGCTGGACCAGGTGTCCACGATGAGGGAGGAATCTGGTGCAGAACAAAAGGAGAGGTGTCGAGATGGAAGGGCCAAGTGCCCTTGGTGTGGGGCCTGGCAGGGGTGGGTACACAGCATGAGTCTGCCAAGTTACTGCAAATTTCTCCAACCCAGCAAGTACCATAACTAAGATTTGACTCCTCATCTCTGACTCCTGGTTCAGTGCTCAGGCCACCAGACCGTGCTGTCTCATAGTCCGTAGTCCAGTCTGCTTCTCATCTAGAAAGTCATTTCTCCCAGGTGCCATCGGTAGCACGACTGCTTCAGATGCTGAAGCCCCTGATTCAATTTCTTGTTGAAATGGATTTCTCACGAATAAGGATAATCCCCCATTTCATGTTTACGCACTTGATTGACTTCCTTTTCCCCACACTCTTCCCACAACAGGTTTTGCCGTTTCTATTTTCTGAGACATTCAAATAAATGCGAGTTGGAATTGTGACCAAGTACCTCCTGAAATGCATAATTTCCCCCCTTTATTATCTTTGAAACAAATGGATGAATTGCAAAGGAGCTACATTAATGAGATGTTTCATTTGAGGTTTTGATTTTGCGAATGCTGGGACACATAATTAAGGTTCAGCAGTACGTAAGTGTCTTCAGGAATACAAAACCACTGGTTCTGCATCTAGAGTTTTGGGAACATTTTCTGCTGAGACACAGACCTCTCATAGCTGTTTTCCTGTGTTCTGAAAACACTCGGGCACAAGGAAGACAGAACGTGCAGTCCTCATGGGGGTGGCAGATGAGTAATCAACATGGCTGTCATCGTGACAGTTAACAGAAAACCAGTGCTGGGAGGAGTGGCAGAGGTGACGGGGAGTGGGCACTAGCTTATATTTCTTTTATGCTCTTAATTGCAGAGCAATTTTATTCCATTTCATTCTAGATGATGTCTCAGGCAGTTAAACAGTGGGGAGAGGAAAGAAGACCGAGTTAGATGCGGGTACAGATAGGGGAAAAATCCTCTAGAAAAAGGTAAGCCCAGAAAGGATTTAAATGCCTAAGAAAAAAAAAAAGGAAATTATTCACAAGCATTTTCTCTGAATCAGTATACTACATACTTTTTTAAACGATAAAAGAAAAACTGGCACGGGCCTGGTACATCCATCAAGATGGAGGAAGAAAAGAAAGTGAACTTATTTAGAAAATAGAGAGAGGTTCTTTGTCTCGAGGCATCCAAAATGACCATTTCTTTAGCAGACCACAAATGACCTAGAAGCGTAAATTAATTTTTCTGGCAATTTCTATCTCTTAGGTTATGTCTAAACACACAAGCCAGCTTGAGCTAAAATCAAGGTGAGTCGAGTAGCAAATGCTCACAAAATGGTTGTTTCTACTTCTTTTGAAATAGTATTATAAAGTAACAAGATAAAAATAGTAAATATACATATCGATTTATTGAGTGACCCATTCAGGCGATAAATACCTCTTGGGCTTGTATTAGGTTGAACCATATGAAGTTACCTTTGGTCAGATATCGCCTTTGGTCAAGTATTGATCAAAATAGTTGCAAATCAACAATATTATGTGATCCAAGCTAATACTACCGTTAAGCAAATAGAGAAAACTTTTCTTAAGATTGAGATCAATTAATATGTATTTTGAGCATGGATTATAGGCTCAGGGCTGTACAAGACGTTCTAAATCAGTAGCAACAAACATTTTTAGTGTGAGAGTCTCTTTCAGTATTAAAAGTTTGGCAGACCTTAATGGGTCCTGTTATATTTTTAGTCTATCTCTCTTAGAGAATGCATAACCATGCTGGCCTAAATACAATAACACATATTAATAGATAATAATTCTGTATTTAATTTGTTACAGTAGTGTGGCTTATGTTTGAAAAATAATGGTATACATATATATGTATACATGTGGCACATATATGTATATTTAATCTATAATCTAGACAAAGCTTAATGCAAATTGGATTGTCAGACTGTATTAAATGGCCTTTTAAAGTTGCAAATGGTAGAAAACCCACTCAAATTAGCTTAAGCAAAAACAGAAAATGATTTTTACTTATATATCTGAAAAATCAGGAGTAGATATCATTTAAGCATATCTAGACCTAGGATTTCACATGATATAATTAAAACTTGTTCTCTCTCCATCACTAAGCTTTTTTCCTTATTGGTTTTATTGTTGACTTTATTCTGAATCTGCATCCTGCATCTGGTGGTCACTCTTGTAGTGGAGAGTGGTCTTCTATTTCCACATTACCCATACATGTCCTAGGACTGTCTGTCTTTGACTCTGATTGCCCTAGTTTTGGGCGCATACTTATTCATAAGCCAATCACTAGAGATAGGAAGATGGGATGTTCTGATTGGCCAGACCTTTCATAAAGCACTCCTAGAGTCCCAGATCAAAATGAACCTCATGAACTAACATTGAGGAGGAGGAATCACCAAGGAAAAACCGAGAAGCGTGAGTGTTGGCTGAACAGGCAAAAATAGCAGTTTTCCAACTGTGTGACCCCTGTGCAATAACTCCACTGCCACCCAAGGGACCATGGCCCATGGGCTAGACGTCACTGCTGAAAAGACTGTGTCATGCAGGAGGTTCTTCCTTACCTTGTTCTTGCAGTTCATTGGCTTATTCATTTATTTGGTGGAAGTCCATTTAGAATATACCCTACATAATATTTTGTACAAGGGGATTCAAATGGACCAAACAGTACTTTCTGTCACTGTTAAAGGGTCTAAACCTAGTAGGAAGACAAAATTGAAGAGCAATAAACCAAATGTGGTGAAAGTACAGAGAAAAATGTAACCAACTCTGCATAGAATGGAAAGGGGTTGCCAGGCACCGTGATACTTGAAGGAATGGGGATTTATTTCCGGCTGGAATAAAAAAATAAAATAGCAATGACTGAAATAAGCCAGGGTAATTTGGTGCTTAACTGGGATACCTAATTAATTAGGATATCACTGTATAAGTCAAGAGAGGAAGGTAGATATGGATCAGGAGGGAAAACTTGGAGTGCTCACACATACCTTAGACCCAAACACCATTAGGGTAAGGAAATCAGAAGCAGTTTAAAGCTTACGGGAATTAAGAAAAATCCTATACAACTTCCCAGTCCCCTGTTTGATCATGCAGTTTTTCTTAAGAGCTATTTAGTGGGAGAGAAGTCCATTTAAAAAGGTTAGGAAAAAGGGATCACTGATGCTTTTGGATGAGAAGGACAGGAATGGGAAGAAATTCAGATTATTGCCGTGATGTCTTTGGGAGCAGAGAGTTGAACCGTTTCGATCTCTTGGTTGATAAGGAAAGAAGAAAAGAAAACATCAGAACGTTTTGAGTGATTTTTACAGTCTAGGAGAAAGCTGACCTTGGGAGCACTTTGAAAAAGGATGTCAAGAATATTGGAAGGTTTTAGAGTCTTAAATTCAAGATTCACTTTCTTACTCTTCAAAGTTGACGATGAACCTATACTAAAAGGTGGCTTTTAAGTGGTTATTCTGTGCTGGCAAAGAGATTGAGTGAGTGGGGACAACCTCTGTGTCCATGGGAGAAATGGCTTGAATAGAGATAGATGTTTTTCTAGAAATCATTCAAAGACTTATGTATACATATGTGTCACCCACTGGGTGTCACATTTGGTTGATTTTCTGGGTCATATCAATAGTTCTTTGTGATGAGCTAAAAAAATTCACAGTGAGAAGAAAGATTTTTTAAAACTTTTTTATTTTTTGGTTTTAATACTTAACTATATAATTCAGTCCATTGTTATTCACAAGTGGTATTGAGTCTGTAATAACACTATCAATGAAAAGGCACGTACCTGTCTACATTTTGTAACAAAAAAGAAAATATATAAATAGCTTGCCATTGTTTGGTAAATTCTACTGTTCGGTTATTGGAAAGTTGAATAATCCATACTCCATGTGAACAAGTTAGAAAAGAACACTTAATGAGCAACAAAAGGAAGTACTTTCAGAGTACTATGCATTTTCATAAATGTTGCTGAGAAGACAGTTGCTCAAATATAATTCTCCCATTAGGAGGTTAAAAGAGATAATAACAGCTTAATACAGAGGAAATAACAAAAGAAATAAGATGTCAAATATGATCAGATTCGTCTTTGCCAAGTAAATTCAAACACTAAAATTGCTATGCAATTATTTCAAAACTCTTCTTCTTTTATGTTTCAGCCTTACATTCTTCAAGCAAGGGTTGGCCATTACATGTAGGCTCTGAATTACCCATGGTATTTGCATCTGGGGGGTAGTTCATCACTTCAAGAGGGAAGAAAACAATTTGAGGTCTATGCTTATTTCTGCCACCCTAAGTGATATTCATAGAAGTGATACAAAGTTTAAATTTGTATATATTGAGTATTGAATAATAAAGTTAAGCCAGAAAAAAAACCCGAGGACTCTTACCCTTCATATTTTTTTAGTTTATTTCTTTAATGTTGAATAGCTAAACATCGTTTCGGCATAAAGAATTACCCCAGTGTGGACAAATGAGAAGACCACTGGGTCAAGCGATCTGATTTCCAGAATCAATTCTGGCAGTAGTTATGTGACTTTTGAAAATGATGGCATGGGACGGTAGTAGGATGCTCTTTCGGCAGGCAAGCCAGGAAGCCTCGCACCTGCCAGCGGGGTGATTGTGCTGCTCTTTCTTTAGAAGCCCCAAGGAAAATGTATGTACAAAAAACAAAGCGAGGAATGGTGAGGTATTATAAGCTGAAGATTTTCCCTCAGGACCCACTGAAAAACTTGTTTCTGGTCTAGATCGTTTGGAAAACTAATTTTCTCTTGTTCTAGAGACACACTGGAGTCTTGAACCATGCCGGGTCAGATGCAAACTCAGGTCTCTAAAATCATTATCCCTTCCCCAGTACTGATGTGTAACACCATGGATTTGTCTTGCCTGTTTTTATGCATGTATATTTATAGACAATTTTTTATATTTGACTTATTTTGTTCAACTTTTTTTAGCGAATTCCTCCACTTAAATCACTCTACAATATCCATTCTATGAGAATACTTATTTCTTCATTCTATGGTTGATAGGTATTTGAACCATTTCCATAATAAAAATAGACTGCTCTGAACATTTTTACATACATGTTAGTGATCATATCTATGTACTTCTGTTGGGTCCTTATTGATGATGAAAAAGGAAGCTTTCCAACGGGAAAAGCATTCCCTAATTCTGGGCTCATATATCTGCGTTTCATCCTTACCCTGATCTTAGCCCCTTAATTCTTCACTATTTTTGGTTGTTTTTGAGGCTTCATACAGTTTTTATTTTTCCAAAAAATATTTTGTACAGCTCCTCTCAGAAGCAGTTTTTATCTGCTCTTACCAAAGGTGAAACTCTCAAAACACATTCTCTTTTTACTGACTTTAACTTGTCAATATCAATATCTGGATAGATAATGTAATCAGAGTTTCAGGTGCAACTCTATACAGTAAATAGGGTTATATTTTGTTCCAAATGCTCTCAGTTCTGAAGTAACATTTGTTTCTCTCCTCTTCTGCATTACTGTCAAACCTTGGGTATTTCGATACTAGTTCAATTAGACATTGTTGAATCTAAAGTGAGATTCAATAGGCATTTGATCTGTTATTTGTCTATTATTGACACTAGATTCAAAACAATTGGAAGTTATCAGAGGGGGAAAAGAACACTGTACTAGCTGTAGCTACCAAAATATCTACATTAAAAGCCAAAATAAGTCAGTGGCTGTATTTGCAGAGTACCATATATTTGCATTTGGGGAAGCATGTAGGCTAGAATTTCATTCTTATACGAATCTTTGACATCATGTGTGCAGCGGCATGGAAATTGTGTTCCTTATTAGGAATTCTTGTACACAGTTTTTTTGTTTGTTTGTTTTGAGTCAGAGCCTCACTCTGTCACCCAGGCTGGAGTGCAGCGGCATGCTCGCGGCCGCCATATCCTCAATCTGTTAGGCTCCGGTGATCCTTTCAAGTAGTTGGAACCAGAGGCCTGCACCACTACGCCCGCCTAATTTTTCAATTTGCGGTCTCACCAACTTGCCAAGGCTAGTTTTGAACCTTTGGGTGCAGGCAAACTTCTCACCTCTGCCTGCCAAAATGCTGGGATTCCAGTCCTGAACCATCGTGCCTGACTCATACATAGTGAATGAGAAACACAGTTGAACGACTTGGCTGAAGTCTATGCTCCTCACATCACCATGGGTAACAAGGAGTGAGCTGAGTGTTTTTGATGTCTTCTTCCTGTGCTTCATACTGCTTGTATCCTCTTCTCTTGACTGCCATGAGAGCAAAGAACCAGAATTTCAGTCTTCTTTATGTGTTAACTGGTAGGCAACATGTTATCATTTAGAAACTGGACTCCCACTTCACTGTCTCTTTCTGTGAGCTCGACTGCCTGTAAGCTTCATACCTATACGCTCAGAAGACACGGATGCAGATCGTAATAAGAAAGTGTGTCTCACCTAGGAAGAAGAGGTGAAATATAGCTGAGTCCCCTGAAGAGCTTTCATCAAATGTGAGTTCCTGTGCCCATCTCACTCACCAGCACCAAGGTTGTGTCAGAGCCCACATCTCCTTCTATCCCCAAATCTACTGAGACCCACAGCCTCAGGAAACTTCAGCCCAGTACTGCCGTATGATTTGCTTTTTCCTTTCCCTGTACCTGTGGGCCCATCTCTTCATGTGTGTCGGTTTCATCAGGCTCAACAGCTTAACTTTTTACATCCAGTTTCTCTTACTTGTCTTCGTTACCTCCTAAAAACTTGCTCTCTTAGATGTTCGATTCAACTTGCTAAAATCATCCATCATCAAGTTGTCCGTCTAACTCTCGTGGCCTATGCCCGTAGTTCCAATACTTTCGCAGGGATCGGAGCCAGCCGGAGGGCTTGTGGGATCACTGATTTCTGGACTCCTGAGCTTCCTGAGCTTCTGCTTCGGTGAGACTGAGTTAGAGCCAAGACACTGGCTTTCTAAGACGTTCCCAGGTAAGACTCAAGCTGTTGGTTTGGGAATCGCCCTTGGAGGACCACTGGCTGATCTCCCAATCTACGTACTCATTATGCCTAAGTTTAGTTCTCTGTGGTTTATCACCTTTATGAACCTCCTGTGTTTTGGCTTTCATTACTACCATGCCCCATGCTAACCACACTTCTGTGACTCTGGTTTCCCCAGATTGAAGAACAGCCAGGGCTCTGTTAACTGATTCAACTGATTCATGTATTCACTCATTCGCTCATGCATTTAGTATTCGTCATTCAATACATATTATTTAATCCTCAGCCTGCGACAGTTATTCTCTGTATAAAATTTTAAAATAGCTCAAAGAAGGAAAGACCATGGAGTAAGCTGACAATGTCGATACAATACAGACGTTTTATGATCGTGTTAAGCATTAGGCTAGACAGAAGCGCGGAGATAAGAGGCCTAAACCTGACTGCAAGGCAGCAGAGAGGGCTTCTAGAAAGAAGAGGTGCCCACGTTGAGCCCTGAGGTGCCAGTTGGAGTATGTAGGAGATAGATGATGACAAGGTACCAGAGAGGGGTGGGCATATGCAAAAAAAGCTGCAGAGAACTTAATCTCCATGTAGCTAATCAAAGAGTCATGGAGATGAATCTGAAGAAAGCATGGAGCAAAATCCACAGGGTAGTTTAAGCCGAGCAAATGAGTTTGGAGCTACAGGAAGTCATTAAGAAACTTTATGCAGGTAAGTGATATGATCTTCTTTACATTTTTAGAACTGGCAGGTGGAAAATAAACTAATTTTAAGTGATAAGCAATGATCTGAGTGAATGGTAGTTAGAGAATAAGCCAAAGTAGTGAAAACCGATGTGCAAAAAACTAGAGCAATTTTTTGAAAACTGTTTATAAAACGGCACTTATAAGACTTCATGACAGTCTCCTGCCTTTGTGGCAGCACTAACTGGCACACCTGGGGGAAGACTGGAGAGACTAGTTAGACTAAAAATGTGAAGATTAAAGATTTTCTAGAAATGAAAAGAAATAATCATGATTTTCTATGATCAACTACTGGGTTTCCTGTAATGTTAGAATAAGCCAACTGAGGAGGCTCCCCCGTGATTTCCAAAAAGTCAGTTGAGCACTCATTCAAACTTTTCATCTGAACACTGAACTTTAGTTTATATAAACATCTTCACATTTAGTTATATTCGTGTATTAGTTCCTTCCTGCTGCTGTTGAAAATTGCCATGAATTCAGCACTTAAAACAACATAAATGTATGATCTCATTGCCCTGTAGATAAAAGGTCTGGGTGGGCTAGGCTGATTTTTTGCTCTGGGTTTTCCAGGGCTAATATTGAGGTGGGGTCCGTTAAACTCTTATTGAGAAGCTCTTATGCTGGGGAAAACAACAACAAAAATCATTTCTAAGCTAGTCAGGTTGTTGGCAAAATTGATTCTTGTGGTTGTAGGACTGAATTCCCTGTGTCCTTGCTGGCTGTGATCTGAGGTCTGCCCTTACCCTCTGGAGATTCTCTCGCATGCTTGTATGTGGGCCCCTGCATCTCACAGCTAGCAAGGCACTCTGAACTCTTCTCATATCTGGAATCTCTCTGACCTCTTTGCCATGTCTCTCCTGCCTTCAAAGTTCTATGTTTTCAAGGACTCTGATGATTAGATTGGGACCTCTCAGATGATTCAGGATTATCTCCAAAGTCCTTTTTGCCATGTACAGTTACCATACCCAGAAGGTCTAGAAATTATAGTGTGGACATCTTTTGGTGGCCCTACTGACTATCACAGTTCCTATTAAATCTTTACATCTGCTGAGATGAACAGAAACAACAGCTGAAAGTGAGTGGCCCATGCCACTTACCGTTGTCATTGCAGAATTGCTCCTCTATTCCCAGATGGCACAAAGAACCTCAGTCAATGGCCGGCATCAGGCCAGCGCAAAAGATTTGCCTTTGCCTTTTTCTTTTTGTCTTCTTCTGGCATTCTGTTTGTCAAAGTTAGGATATTTAGTATCAAAGAAAATGCATTTCCATCACCACCTTCCAACAATGAGTTAGTTGTCCATTTGAGCTGTTTTAAAGCTCATGAACACACAGGATTAACACCTGCATTTGAGAGCATGGCGTTCAACCAAGTTAGGGTGGATGGGACATTCATGGAGATTATCCTGCTCACATGTTTGCCATTTCTTCTCCACTTAAAGCCAATATTACATGAAAAAATAATTTGACTATTGATAGTGTGGTTCATATATCCCAGAAAGCCTACCAGAGGCTTCTAAGATAGGGAAATACGCTGTTAACTCAGATCTCCTTGGAAAATGTAATTGTGGAAATTCTTATGGCAGTTATCGTGCTGCTCTGCCTGCCAGCAGGGGTTTCTGCTGCATCAGATACGAGGAAACGTGGCTCGGATACCTCACGTGTAGAGGAAATGTTATGGCAGGGATCAATGGAAAACTCAATCACCATTAAGCTTCGTAAAATTCTTGGTCAAGGAAGCATTATTTTTAGGTTTTATGATCAAATATTTGCATTTTGGCATTTGGCAAAATCAGAGTTTTTTTGTCATTTTTTTTTTTATTGGAGTCTCATTCTGTCACCCAGGCTGGAGTATGATGGCACACTCATGGCCACCGCAGCCTCGACCTGCTGGACTCAGGTGAGCCTTCCATCTCAGACTTCCAGGTAGTTGAAACTATAAATGTGCATCACCACAACTGGCTAATTTTTTAAAAATTTATTTACTGTGGAGATGAAGTCTCGCCAAATTATCCAGTCTGGTCTTGAATCCCTGGGCTCAGATCTTCTTCTCACCTCTGCCTCCCAAAGTGCTGTGAATACAGGCATGAGTCACAGTGCCCAGCTATCATTTTGTTTTTCTAAAAATACATATTTGAGTGGAATTTAGGCTTGGTCTTCTCTTCCAGACCTATACATTTTCTTCATTTCAAAGGCATTGGATTGTCATATGTTATTTTCTTTTTGTATCAAAGAGCAGATGGAAGCATAGGCCATACTTCTTAGTAATTTGGAAGAATTCAGCAAGTCAAATATTTCTCAAGTCTTTGTGCGATTTTTTTCAGTTATTTTTCTTTTCGTTTCTAGAAAAGAAGAAATCCCCTCTGTAAGCCTAAACTCTGTAGTGTCAGAATCAGAACAAAATATTTAAGATGCCAGAGGGATGAAAAGTGCTATATCCAGAATGAAAAAACCCTGTGAGCTACGTATAGAGAACATTCTGATCCCGTGAAGATGACTCCTTCTGGTGACCTCTGATCCCTGACTTTCAGTGGGGAGGGCATCCCTGTCTCTAACCTCCAATCCCTGTCTGTATAATCATTGTACAGAGGGTACAAATTAGAACCACTTTCTAGGTCACAGGCAGAGAAGGTGGTGTAGGTTTCGCTTCTGTATCCCTTCTGCAAGCTAATGTAAGGATACATCACTTACGATGCCTAACAAGAATGAAGGTAGAATTTCAGTGTTATAGCAATCACCTGTTGCATTTCTAGGCCCTGCAGACACATGCCCATGGTTACCACCAAGTTTCCTTCTCTGAGATTCGTGATGTCACTCATTCTCATAGCTCAGACTCGTGAACTTGATCTCCGACTTTGGCCACTGCTTGTAACACCACTACCACCCCCCACACAGTAACCATCTTCCTTTAAGAAATCTCAAGACTCCTAAAAACCCTCCTCAACCACCTGAAGAACAAGGTATTTTTCTGTAAACCTTATACCACGTATATAGCAGCTAGATATGAGAGCCTTATGTGACATGAAAACCAGTAGAAGTTACATTCTACCTCAAAGTTCTACAGAGTATGTGGGTAGGGCCTTGAATGCTGTGCTGACCATCTTCAAGTAGGGAGAGCCTTCCTTGTAAAGTATCAGCTTTAGAAAAATCTTAGTGATCATTGACATTAATTTATCTGTGCCACTTATGAAACAATAGACTAAATTGGGTCATTTCATTTTGTTCACTCTTGCTCTCTTCTTCTATAAAAACTGAAGGCAATATTGTTGCCTTCATGGCATTCCTATCAATAATAAATGAGTATATTTCTCTGAAATACCCTTCACGTTGCCAAATGTATAACAGATAGCTTTAAAAAATGTTACTTTCCTTCCCTCAACTCTCTGTTTCTTGCTTTTGTCAGATTGTGTTCTGATTTTCTCAGTCATTCATTCTTTCTAAGCAATCTAAGTCTATGTGACATATTTCATCCTCCCACAAATCAAGTTCAGAAAAGATAGACACCCTAATTCTGGGTTCCCTATTGATCATCAGTTACTCAAGTTAGTCACAAGTCATAGTTCTAGAATGTTAAATCCTTCATTAGTGTGCCTTGATTTAAAAAAATTTAAAAGCTCCTGCTTAAAATTTAGACACAACATGGTGGTGTATTTTTGAAGTCCTTCAGGCTAAGATTGTAGTTTGACGTTCAACTTGATAGTTTCATAACTTAGGTCTGCATAAAACTTTTTGTGGTGTTGTACTTTTTGTAGAAAACCTTTTAAAACTCACCATACATGCCCCTTAATTAGAAAAATCTCTGTCTTCATTATAATAAATGCAGACGACCTCAAGGAAAATGACACTCATCTTATGCCTTCAAGCAGCCAAAAGAACACAGGGTCTTCTTAGTACCACAATCAGCTGCTCCATCAAATAAAATTACACTAGCATAGCACTTTGCAACTTCTAAATATTTTTGTATCCATTACTCCTTTTGATCTTCCCAACAGCCTCGTAAAATAGTCAGGAAGGACACAGTTATCACTAATGCACACATGAGGAAACTGAGCCTAAGAGAAGTTATAGTCACTGCCCAAAGTCATGTGGGTCAAGGGTTCATCATTGCTTTGGTTTTGCATAAGGTTCCATGCATAACACTTTGAACTATGTATTCTATACTATGTAAACTGTTTTTATGTTTCTGATTGTGTTTTTGCATGTCTCAAACTTGAATGCAAATTTTTATGTAGGGATTGCATTTTTAAAAATTATTTTTATTGACATTTGGATAGTTTAGTGACTTTTAGTCAGTGAGTGAGGTTGTACCAAGATTCCAATTGGTTCAGTGATTATACTTAGAAATTCTAGGAAACATTGGGTCTAAGGAAATACTTAAATTCCTTATGTCTGCTGAACATGCAAAGGCAAAAAAAAAAGTAGTTGAGCAGAAATAACTTAAAGTATAAATGTGAGAATGATTTTGTTTTAAAATAATTCTTGACTGTGATTATAGTAATAGAATCCTACATGATGACTTAATTCTGATAAAATATAAGAGGATTCAGGTTTCTAATCACATGAATAAAGACAGTTTCTACTTTTAATTATATATGTTCATTTATAGAATCTCACTGCAGATTGTAAAATTAAAATTGCTACTAACTCTCAATTGCTTGTTTTAAAAATGTGGAGCTTAAGCCATCCCGGAGAGGTCATATTAATATTCCAAAATCACAGCTAGTTAGTGGCAAACTGAGATTAGAGTTTATGTTAGCTAACTCTGAGTCTTAATCCAGTGCACTTTTTACTATTCCAGACTTCCTCAACATCCAAAATTTCATAAGAAAATAAATGTGTCTCATGAGAAATAGAAAAGTATGTATATTTAATTTTTAATAGTGTAAGAAAATTCTGGTTTTATCTATATTTCACTGTTTACCGCATTTACACTATAATTCTTTCATCAACCTGATTTTAGACCCTGTCTAGTATTTCTCTAAGAGCTCACCAGCTATAAAACTAAGCCATGAAAGACCAAAAATAAACTTGGTACCTAAGAAGAGAATAATAAAAAAGAAAGCCTGGCAATCCTTCTAGGACACAATAGTCTAATAGCCAAGATGATGAGATAACTGTCAAAAGCCAATGGGATCTTGAATTGAGATCTATTCTTTGAAGGCCTACCTATGCTCTTACGGTACTCTCAAAATCAGTAGTGACTTATGAGTGATCACAGCCTGAGACCGGCTTTGAATGATCTCCCCAAGAGTTTCAAACAGACTGATTTCTTTCAATGTTCACTCATGTCCTGTAGTGATTAACAGACTGTCGAAAAGAAAAGGTTTCTCTCCTTGACAAATGGTGGGTTATTGTGGAAGGAATTTTTTTGTCTTTGTGTACTCGTACCTTAAAGCATACAATGCATGCTAAGTTCCAGGGCTGGAAAAGTACTAATGATTCCACATTTCAATTTTATACCATAAAATTGAAGTTGCTGGCAAAATGCTTTGCGTTACTGACTCTGTCAGCTCCTAGGCTTTATAATCTCTGTGTATATGGTTTTTATATTTGAATATTTCTCAATAAAGGAAAATAGTGTGACTGTTCCATTAAATAATAAGCATGGCTTTAAGTCCTCTGGACAGGTAAGGTTATGTTTAAATGCTAATTATCATCATTGTAAACCATTTGGGATGCAACTAAGTGTAGAGACACTGAGATAAAAACCTTTTCATCTAAAAAAGAGGAATAATAACTGTTGGGAAAAAACCTTGTTGGTTCTTGTAGGTATCAACCTGAGACAACCCGCAGTTAGAAATGTTCTTAGTATGAATGTAGCCAAAAGGATTTAATGAGTAGGTCAAATAGGTAACAAACTATGTGACTTTCACACACACACACACACACACACACACACACACACACACACACCCATCTTGTCCAGGAATAACGACCTCAAAGACCTGTGACTGCTGTCTGAGATTCGGCCGCCCCGTTTATTCACTCACCTTTTTTTGATTGCCCATTATGCATCTTTCATGGAGGGAATAGAAAAATAAATAAGAGGGCAACCCCTTCGGGTCCCCTCCCACTGTGGAAGCTTTTCTGTCCTCTCAATAAATCCTGCTTTCAAAAAAAGAAAAGGAAATAGGAAACAATTACTGCTCTCCAGAAGATAGTAAGGTAGACAAAGGATAGAAACAAATGACTCTTAAGAAAGAGGAAGACAGCATAAGGGAAATAGATCAAGCAGGGAGGAGTGGGCATTGGGGAAGAAGAAATCGAGAAGGAGCATCTGAACCTGCCCTTGGAGAGTGGACAGGATTGAGGCACATAGTTGAGTTGAGAAGGGGGAAGGGCACTCCAGGCTGAGGGAATTAGGTCAGTCAGAGAGCTCTGTGCTGTTATTGTACCAATACTTCTTGAAGGCACGCCTGTCAGTTGTTGATGATGGACAAAGATTAATTTAGCCACAATAAAACAGGTAGATGAGTCAAGAATGACCGGTGTCTTCAACATCTTTTTCTCTTCAAGTTTCTGCCTTCAAGCATTTTTTTAAATGCTAACTTTTTCCCTAATCTTTAAAGAATAAGCAAACAAAAGGAAAAAAAAAAGTATGTTGATATCACATTTCCTTCCAGGTATCCCAGTAGGTCCTTCCATCACAGGCAAGTTTCTGGCAAAAGTTGGTGACCTGAGCTGTCTCTCTTTCTCCTCCCACCCCTCATTCGATACGCACCATCCACATCTCTACCTTGATGACCCATTGCAGTGGTTCTTGTAAGGCAGTCTCATGACTTTAATTATTATCTCAAATTTTTATCTTTGGTGCAGAGCCCGCTCTTCTGTGCTCTAAAACTAAATATCTAACTGCATATCTGGCATTTCACCTGATGTCAAAGGGCCTCTCCAACTCAAAGTATCCAGCACCAAACTTGTGACCACAGCATTTTTCTCTAATGTTTGTGTTCTAATGTTTATCCATCATTCACCCAGGCGGACACACCAGAAGTCTCAAGAGTCATGCTGCATAATAATTCCTTCTCTCTCACTCCCATAATAATACCAAGACCTTTTATTTTAATTCATCAATAGCCTTCAAATTTACTCTCTATGCCACTGCCACTCTCTTTGTTCAAACTGCCAACGTCTCTTCCTCAGTGGTTGATAAAGTCTCTGAATATACCTCTCAAGTTTTGTCTTCTTCACATCTAATCGTATCTGTACTTGGCGTCTAGACTAACTTTTCAGAATATATCATTGGTTTCATTACCCTGTTGTAGATCGTGATGGTAATCTCACCCTACCCCAAGGAATCTGCCTCCTAGGTATCATATCCTTATGTAGTCTGCTCTTGCCCTGCCTGAGGGCTTAGATAAGTGACTTAACTTGGCCAAGGGGGCATCAACAAACATGACACAAGCAGAAGCTTGATATGTACTTATGTGTTGGTATTTATGCTCTGAAATATTGCCATTACCAGGTAAAGAGACCCAAGTTAGAAGTAGGGAGGAAGCCGTGGACGCAGCCAGTGTAGAAGTTTGTTGAAGATGTTAGGTATTTAAGATTCCTACTAAATATTGTCTCACCTGTAACAGTAGGCTGGTAATTTTGTACTGTTCTTTGCTTGCATTCGATCTCAGTCCCTTCTTCTCCAAATAGACACTATGAGTTCTCAGCTAACCACGTAAGAAAATGTAGGTAACTCAGTGAAAGAGAGTCACTGTGGCAGCTATGAAAACAATTCAATCCAGGAGTTATGAGTGATGTCAGATTAACATAGCCACCTTGATGAATCAGTGGCCAAAATGCATTTATTCATTCATCTGTGTGTTCACTCTGTCATTCATATGGTAATCATTTTTTAAACATTTATTAAATGTTTACCATATGCCAGTCACTATAGAAGCAAGAAAAGGAATAAGACAGGTTCTTCTAAAAAGCACACAAATAAAAGTGGATGTGTTGGCTACATTTATAATTGTCTGAAACACGGGAAAAAGTTCTGGATCTTAGTTAGAGCAGTCTTTAAAAAATGTGATTTATTTAGCTTTTTCTAGCATCTTCCCAATATAGTCATACAATGCATTTCACTGTATAGTACATTTCACTATAAAGTACATTTCATACCTCATCTTGAACAATTCCAAGCTATATCCAGGAAGCTATAGTTTCTGAAATTGTGGTAATCAATTATAAAGAGTTGTTACAGCAGAGCTGCAGATTCTGCCCAAATTTCAGGAGCGTTGTAAAGTCTGATTTGCTAATGTTTAAAAAATTAGCCAGTATCCTCTGTTGAAATGCCTTTAATGCAGAGTATGTGAGCCATTACATTTAATGAAACTAAAAAATATCAACTTCTTTGGAAGTTAATGGGAAACTCTTTAAATTCTGTAAAAAGAACATTAAGAATATTGCATAATTTGAATGAAAGTACCAAAATTATGTTTATAGTAGGGGTTCACATTCCACTTGGTGTTTTAGTGTGCATCCAAATTATTTTATTATTTAGTGTTATTTCCGAATAATGTTTAGAATGTATTTCAAAGAGAACAGAAAGGAATGTGTAAAGCTAAACAGTATATAGATTTCAGGGACATCGGTTGCAATCAGTTATTTTAGCTGCATGATTGCAGGCGATTTAACTTTGGTATGTTTATTTTTACATTTAGAATGCTTCAAGATACATACCATGCCTTGGGCTTCACAACAATAAGCATGTATTTTCTTTTCTTTTCTTTTTTTGAATTGGAGTCTCATTCTGTTACCCAGACTGGAGAGCAGTGATGGGGAGGGCCACTGCAGCCTCGACCTGCTGGGCTCCGGTGATCCTTCCACCTCAGCCTTCCAAGTAGCTGGAACTACAGGCGCACGCTACCATGCCTGGTTAATTTTTTTGATTTGTTGTAGAGATGAGGTCTCGCCAAGTTGCCCAGACAGGTCTCAAACCCACGGGCTCAGGCAGTCCACTCACCTCAGCCTCCCAAAGTGCGGGATTACAGGCTGAGCCACCAAGCCCGGCTTAAGCATGTATTTTCAATGGCTATTTGCTGTGTGATAGAAGAATGGGAGCATTCTACATTTTTTTTAATCTCACTAAAATCTATTGAACAAAATGATTGGATCATCAAGTGCATGGAGAGCAACCGTTTTATAATGGAGCTGTTGCATTTATTAGTGTTGCACTTGTGGCATCTGAGTTAATCGCATATTTAAAGTCTTTTGAAGCCTTTACTTGAACAAATTCTGTCCATATACAGCAATCTATTCTGGCTATTTTACATTTTGATGATATAATGACACACATTCTGCATTTCCTCTAAAATTTATGTTTTGAGACTGTGATGCAAGAGTCTAACAGCACGTCATTTTAAAGAGCAAAATATGCAAGGAGTTTTGTATGAAAAAATCGTAACAATAAAAGAAACATAGGACCATTTGTCTGACGTGCCAGCCTCAGCCTTTATTCCAGTTAGACTTCGGAGTGTGATTCAGCTCAAAAACTCACATCAAGTAATGGACTAAACTTCTCTGAGTGGTACTGAGTGCACTTTACATGGTTCTGCTTCTAGTCCTCTTCTATCACGCCCGTTTTATGTATCTGTATATTAGCCTATGAAACTTGAACGTGGTGTACAACTATTGATTGCTTGTTATAGAGCAGATACGGCATTGGCACAAAGGTTCTAAACTGAGCAGTAGGTTTGTTCTGTCATCATGGAACTTGGAGGCTTAGAAGGAAGGCAGACAAGCAAATAACTGCCAAAGACACCCGACCACAGGCGTTCCTGTCCGCTCTCTCTCGAATGCGTGTTCAGAACGGCACCATTTCTCACGATCTCTGCCTCTGCCTTCCCATCCAGACCGCTCTTATCTCTTACCTGGGCTGTCGCCGTAAATCCCTACTTCCTCCCCCTGTTTCCACTCTTGCCCCTCTCCACCCTTCACTCTGATCTTTAAAAAGAAGAAGAGTCGTTTTTTGCAAAGCCAGGTCCTTTAACTCCTCTGCTCAAAACCTTCCAGTGGCCGCTAAATCACCTGCAATAAAAGTCAACATGTGATTGCCTAAAAGGCCCTGCATCACCGGCCTTGTTCACGTTGGGCGTGGGCTCCTGAGACTCTGTGTGCTCCATTCCGGCCTGGAGCGCCTCCCTCTGCCCCTGCACGCAGCTGGAGACGCCCTTCCTCCGCCTGCCTGCATGGCTGTCTCCTTGTGGCCTTCCTCTCTCAACACCACCCCGTTTTCGAGGCCTCCCTGACCACTGAGGGCCAGAGAGCACTCACCCCCGCAGCTCCCGTGGCTTCCTTTGGCTCTGCTATACTTTTCGACACATCTCTTACCACTGGCTGATGTATCATTTGTTCATTTGTTAAATGCTCATTGTCTTGTCATCCTCTATGTTAAAACAGATGTATATATTTTGCTCACTGCTCAAATGATTGCTTGAAACACTGTCTATTTTTCTAACTTCCACGATTCCTTCTTTTGGTGTTTTTGCCTGTCATGTTTATCCGGTAAACGTTTGTTTACTTTTAAAAATCTGTCTGTGAAGGTCTGCCTTTGAATATCGGCAGTTAATACAGCCATATTTATTGCCAGGACTGTTATGAAGTCTTTCTAATTTTTAGTTTTCATACTCTGTCTACTAATCTATTTTTGTACTTTTGTGCTATATCCTTTTTTATATATTTTGTGTATACGTGATATTTTCTTTGTCTTTCTTTTGCCAGTGATTTGAACAGTATACATCCTGCTCTTGGTTTTAGGTTGTATTTTCATAAACCACTGTTAAACCCATATTCTCTCGGCTTAGGGCCAAGTCACAGCTACTACTGGGATGCAGACTTTGGGTTTGCCTTCCAGAAGAGAATACGCATTGGAGGAATTTTGCGGACGGAAGGGGCACAGAGAATCACCAGGATGGGAAGCAGGGGTCTTCCAGGATGGCTCAGCCTCAGACTTGACCCAGGCTCTGCCTCACCGTTTCGGTGCTGAGGTCTTTGGAGGAAGGCATTGTATATGGAAGTCACATGTACTCGCTGACAACAGCATCTCTGGTTCTCAGGAGTTCAAATATGGCACAGAGCTGGACAGAGAGAACTCCTCCAGTTTTGGCATGAAGCGTAGCATAGTACAGACACTCAGAGATCAGAGGAATTCACAAAGCAGAGTCGAGTTCTCAGCTGAGGGATTTGCAGCAACCGTGGGTGACAATAACCTCAGATGTCTTGGTAGGCACTGCCAGAAGGCGCTCTCACAAGGCTGCCCTGAATGACGGAGGGTAATGAGCTGAGGCAGGAGCTGGGACTGGCACGGAGCCACCGGGAAAAAGTGTGTGTCAGTGTCGGGTACCTAGAAATGACTGGAGTGCCTGCTTCTAAGACACAGAGGCTATTTACGTGTGGGCATCACTGTGGAGAGAAGGCATATGCAGTCAAAATCAAGGACCAGATTATAACTTTATCCTCCCCTGATCTCTAATATACCTTTATTTCCCTGCCAGTTCCACTCAAGATTTTCAGTAACATGATTGAAATTAGATACATGAGTTTCAGTTAATAATTTTTTATCATTCACTAGATGTCTTCTCTTTCAAGAGTAATTTTTGCTTGTTCAATTTAATTGGGTTATATTCACCACAATCAGGAAAACATTTGACGGGTAGCAATGTTCTCTGGAATCTCTAGACTATACCATCTCCATGTCTGTGTTTTTGTTCTTTAGTCATTCTTTCCAAAGGGCATCTCTGTGGAAGACCCCATGATGTGTGCACATTTTGAGCCTCTGAATCTCTGATCGATTCCCGCATTGTTTTTAGATAGAGATGCAAAGAGGCTGCCCGGGTCTTTACTCTCCCTGAACTCCAGAAGCTTATCGCTGTCTCAGGTCATCTCCCCTTGAATGTTTAGAAGATCTCTCAGAGTATATCACATAATGAAACTGCATCAAGGTGAAACTTCAGGGCATAATGATGGCACTGGGTAGGAAAATAGATTTATTTTTAAGACACAGGCGAGGATGTATTCGATGTTGTCATAACCATGGAAATGTGCTGCTCTGATCTCCTGTAGGGAGGAGCAGAATTGGCCGCCCTGCATGCTGGTCCTTTTGTGTCCCCCCGGTTCAAGCCAAGGTAGCCTGCGCGCCACGCCCAGCCAATGAGTGTCCTGACATGGCCCTGCCAGAAACAGGACACCGTCAACAGGTGACTGTGGCCCCAGGACTCCATACTGGCCTGGCCACAACTCACCTCGGAATGCACAGCTTTCTGAATGTCTGTCTCCCCAGGCTCTCGCCACCACCCTCTCCTTGACAAGCATCTCCACCACCCCCACCCCCCCACCGTCGACCCACCTCCCCCAGCACCCCTCACTCATCTCTTGCAAGTCCAGTCCCATCTTGGTCCCTGTGCCACGGAGGATCTGACCTTACAGGGTAACGTGCGGTGTCCACATGGAACATGCAAGGGGTTCGGGAGAAAAGTGTATGTGGTGAGAGAGAGAGAGGGTGTGTGTGTGTGTGTGTGTGTGTGTGTGTGTGTGTGTGTGTGTGTGTGTGTGTGTGTGAGTGTGTGTGTTTAGACAGAGGAGGAGAGATAGAGGGAAGAGGGATGGAGCGGATGTCTCAAAATGCTGATAATTGACCAATCTAGAATACCCTGTGGACCATCACTGCACCATTCTTTTTTAGATTTGCCTTTTTTTATTTTAAAGATGCGGCATGCAAACCAGTTCAACCTCTAAGGATTTGAAACTTTTAAAGTAAAAATTTGGTTAAAAAAGTAAACATTTTCTAACTACCGGAGATCTACAGCAGGCCCAAATGGCTACTTAAGACACAACGGTTTCCAATTTCATTGCCTGCTCTCCTCAGTCACAGACCCTTGGCTTTCCCTGGGGCACATTGCCTCCAACCCAGAACTTTATTTCAATTAAAGCATCATCTGACCTCTAAGTTCTAGAAATGGAAGCACAGTGTGTGTGTTACATGGGGCTTGTGGGAAGTCTCCCTAAAATGCAGTGGGTCTACCCTCTTTCTCCCGCTCTTTTGGGACTTCCTGAACTATGAGTGTGATTGCGGGAGCTCATGCATCTATCTGAGACCATGAGGAAATGTATCAGAGACAGTTAGGGGCCTCGGTTCCTGATGACTGGAGTCACCAAGCCAGTCCTAGAATCCTACCTCTGGAACGCTAGAACATGAGGGAGAGAGAAACCTCTAATTAGTTTAAGACATTGTCATTCGGGGCATTCAGTCTATTTAGACAGCTCAACCTAATCTTTTTCTCTTCTGCGGTAAATTATTTTAGAGTTCTGAGTAGCGGCATTGATCTTCAATAACTTATTCGAGGTGATATTGAATTCCAGAAATACTTTCAAAATAAGTTTATTGCAATCCAGTGTGAATTATCTATCTTATTTGAATGCCAAATGTAACAAAACAGGCAAGTTTCTACTAAACGTTTAAGGAAAACCTTTGTCATTTACAGCTCTGCCTAATCCTACACTGATATACTGTTCAAAACTGAGGCTCAATTTTTATCCCTACCTCCAAAACAAAATCCTCCCCAGTCTATTACAGGTGTGCAGGAGAAAAATGGCATGAAGTTACCATGGACTCCCCTTTGTCTACCGTCACTTCCTTCGTGGGTGTTTGTGGGCTGTCTCCAGTCACGGAAGCGCTTCGAGACCCCCAGGTGTGCTGAGTAGGTGGGCTCCAGCAGGTGGGTAGCACTCCCAGGGCCGTTGGGAGCCTTCACAAAGCCCCTCTGGTGTCTGCTCTTTCTCCGTGTAGAGCTTTGTGTTTGAGTTAGCAGGGGTTGCTTTTCCATCCCACCCCCTGCTTTCCCATCTATGTTCGTGTCTTGTGGCTGCCATAGCAAATTACCACAGACTTGGTGGCTTAAAACAGCAGACGTTTATTCTCTCACAGTGCTGGAGGCCAGATCAGGGATTAGGGCAGCCACAGGGTTGCGCCTCGTCCAGAGGCCCGAGTGAAACTCTGTTCCTGGCCTCCTCCAGCTCTGGCAGCTCTTGGCCATCACGGCACTCACCTGTCTCATGCCCCCTTCTCCTCTGTGTGTCTGTGTTTTCTCTTCCTCTCTTCTATGGACATGTGTCGTTGGCTTGGGACCCATCCAGATAATCCAGGACCACATCTCTGGAGACTTGAGTCATCATTTCATTGTCTACAAAGATCCTTTATCCAAATAAGATAATATTCACGGGGACTAGGGATTAGGAGGTGGACTTACCTTTTGGGGTCGCCGTTCAACTCACTACCCTATCCATGCTGCAATTAGGGGTGTTTCCTTTAAAAGAACAGCAAATCACTGATGCGTGCTCTTATGTGTCGAGTGAATATCACATCGCTATCGGAAGTCTGCGCTTATGTGTGTTTGTGTTATGTGTGTGCACATGTACATGTACATGCGTGTGTGTGTTGTTTTTCTTTGCCATCTCAAAAGGAAGCTTGCAATGCTCAGTAACCTGTGTCTGTACTCTAGCTTTTCAGCAAATATGTGAAATGATATGATCCGTTATTTTTCAGGCAAAACTTTCCACCCAGTTTCCTGCTCTCAGGCAGAAAATTTTGATAACCTATGTAGGATATCATCAAAGTAGCAGAACAAATGAAAGTTGACACAGAAGCTAAGTTTTCTTTCATTTATTCATTAAGTAGGCATTTCTGGGATAACTAGAGTGGACCAGGTATCCTGCTAAGTGTAGAGACATTAAGACACATGCTGTGCTCACTCAAATATTTCATAATCTATTCGGAGGGTATGGCACAACATAAATGGCTACACATCAAAATAGAAAATAATAAGGATCTGAAGGGAGAATGAAATCAAGTGCCGTGGAAGTCAGGAGGAGAGATCAGAGAAAGACAAACAGATTTGGGGGAGATAGGCACTCTGATCCTTTAATACATAGGTATGAAATGAATGAACACAAAGATGTGTATGCATGTGAAGTTACCAGAAACACAGAAATCTGGGCAAGCACAAATCAAAAATTAGGTAGACAAAATCCTTATATATGTGGAGGTGTAAAACTGCAAATAAATCACTCACCAGGTTTACATTCATACATTTAAAAAACCGCTGTTTGAAAGTAAACATTTTAGAATTCCTATGGGTCATTTCAGGCATCGAATTGTTCCAACAGAAGGGTGCAAGAAGCAGGAGAGGATTCCAGCAAGACTGCCAGGGGAGATGCCAGGATCTGCGTCCATGCAAGGTCTTCCTTGACTTCCCCTTTGCCTTTGAGGATGGGCTCAGGGCTTGAGAAATACTTCAAGGCAGCTTTCTGGCCAGCTATGTTTTGCCAGCCTCTCTTAGCTTCCACAAGGGTTTCAAAATCATCCGGTGCCAGCACACATTCCCCACACCACAACTTGATCAGGAAAGAACACCGTGAGCAGCAATCCAGCCTTCAGAATTCTTTATCGGGCCATAAAGCAACTGCATTCAAATTGCAGTGCCTCCACTCAGGCCATCACAAGGCCACATGGAAGCTAAGATGCGGCCTTCCGCAGACACCAGCCCTTTGCATTAGCTGGAATAAGTGTCAGGGAACGTTATCACATGGTAGCTCTTTCAAGGTGGGAATGGGGCTTTTGTCCATCTTTGAAGTCATTGTTTGCCTTCAGATTTTCATGTCACCTCAGAAGGGAAAATTGGGTTCGTTCTTACCTGTACTGTCAGGAATTTTAATTAGTTTTGCTCTTTTTTCTTTTCTGGAACATACTTCACCTTTGTCCATACTCAGCATCAGTTACCAGTTTGTTTCTAGGTGGAAGAGTAATTGCAGGGATTCTATTGAGTCTCTATAAAGTGCAAAGACTCTTCTTGATGTTTAACAAAGCCCATAATATTGCCAGCATGGATATTGCTTACTGAATGTCCAGCGTGTTTTAAAAAAAAACAAAACACTTTACAGACTTCTAATCCCTGAAGATTTAAAGACGTGAAAAAGACAATTCATGTTTTTAAGGTGCTTACAGCTAAGTGGGAGTGCATAAGTACACATAAGTGGTGAATTATTACATTTATATAGTGCTTTGCAAATCACCAAGGTCTTCCAGACTTACTGTTTAATCCTTACAATAACCTGGCATGATCGCTTTTAGAGATAAGAGAAACATTTAAAGATAAGCAATTTGAGGTAATTGTTATTAAAGAAAGACTCTTTACTGAAAGAGCTGTACCAGCAACTAAATGTTGTTGTTTTTTTCCTCTGAATTCACTGTTCTTCCGGTTGCACTATAGCAAGAATATGTATCATAAAAATTTAAGCCAGAAAGAAAGATGATAGCACAATGAAGTACATGGTGGAGACCTCACAAGGAGAAGCAGCTCAGTCTAACCCCTGAGGGTAAGAGGAAAACACAGCCTGACAATCTGGCAGGAGTGGAGTCACGGCCACGATGTCGAGGCAGCATGTCCCCAGCCCCATCAGGCCCCCACGGAGGTGACCACGCAGGCACCCTTCCATGGCTGCTCACCAGAATCTCTGCTGAGAGAGTGAAAGCCTCTTTCCACATCGGGCGAAATCCGGAGAGCCATGAGACACATGCAAGTTAGGGAAAGGAGCAAGGGGCCTCTGCTGCTTAGCTTCCTTGATTGATTCCAGGCAATTGTGTCCCGTTGGGAGCCCACTCCCCCTGAGCAAGGGCTTCTTAAAGGAGGGGACTAAGTGGACCCTCTGAGCCAGGCCGTCACTCACAGCCTTTGGCGCCATAACCTATCAACACCTTCCAGAAGACCTAATGCCTTGAGGCCGTCTCTACCAAGGTCCCGTGGTCATTTGCTCACTAATAAGATTGTCCACGCATAGCTGCTGCATGACATAAAGTGAAGGTATGTGTATACTGCTTTACCATTGTGTGAGGAATATCCCACACAATATCCTTTCTACCTTATGAGAAACCCACTCATGAATTGTCCAGTGCTGGCATTTCATTTCCGTCATTTCTTTCTTTGTGGAGAAAACACTCTATGTCAGGCTTCTGCTAGATGAATTGTTTTCTCAAGTATTATTTCATTTGATCTTTACTGGAAGTCTCGCGTTGTTAAGGAGAGCACCCCTGAAGCTGGGCCAATTAATTTCTTTCCCCGGATCACACATTTGGCTAACCGGCAGGGCTGGCGTTTGAACCCAAGTGCTACTCTTCCCAGGCCCAGTTCATTCCACGTTCCGAGGGCTCTCCACCCAAACTTCAAGTGCCCAGGCTTAGGGCCACTGAAACCAATCCTCTCCTGGAGACCAGCCTCTCAGATTCGTGTTTGCCTGTGTTTCCTTGGCTGAACGGGGTGTGTGGGCAATCTTTATAAAGTTGTTGTTTTCCTTACCAGAGAATTAAACAGCATAGCTACACATAAATCAAAACCAAAACAAAGAGAACCACTAAATTCTTTAGGAACAGAGTGTTCTGCAGTGCGGGAGAAAGCGTGGAATACAAAGTACTCACGACTTGCCGGATCGCCCGTGGACAACTTTAGAATACTAATCACTTGTCACTTCCATGAGGCGGGCAACATCTCAGCAGCTATGGGTGAAATGGGATAGGACCACCGGTAACACTTGACTTTGTTTCAGCTGGTGGACTCATGAGTAGCTTGATCCCATAAAGACATCATCATGACAGACGCGTACGGCTGCACTGCTGGGTCACTCATCACAGTTTCTACCAATCCATTCTCGTTAGAGTCTCAAACACCTTCCCAGGTAACGCATCTTTTAGCGCTTCAGCCTGGCTCCTCCCTCGGACCCACAGGCTCCCTCCACCCCACCGCCACCCCGCTCCCCGGCCCCTCCTACACAGCCGCACCTGTCCCACGATCTAGCCTTTTCTCCCTAATCATCCTTTGTTAATGTCCTCTGTTACTAGTACCTTCTTTAACCTTGTAGAAGGCATTGTTCTAACACTCGTCCTCTTGGCTTCCACTCAAAACAATATTCAACACAGATGTTCCCCACTTCATTCCACAGATTAGCGATCTAGGTGGGACTCCCTAACTTGAGTTTGCCTGAACCATTCTGAACGACCCTCCCTCTGTCAAAGCACGTGAAGAGGAAAGCAAATGATTTAGGAGAACTGCTAAATGTGGATTCTAACCATAATGCTTTTATCAAATGTGTGGCTTTAGGAAAATTGTTTTAAGCTTCTCAACCCCAGTTACTCAATGGCAAAGATGAAATACTAATACTACCGTAAAAGGCTACTGTGGTGACTAAGTGAGGTGAGACATTCCGAGTACCTAGCTGTGCTACCATAAGGAAGTAGCCCAGCCTTTCTGTGATTCAATGTCTTCATGTTTAAACTGGTATGATAATTATACCTTCCTCATTGGCTCGCATGACAAATAGGTTAACATATGGTGTTTAGAATTATGCCTGGCACAGAGTGAAATATGAGTGCTATTATTATTATTTAGTATTAACACCCTGCCTACCATCGAAAGGAGACCTCCCATAGTTCTCTTCTGCAAGCGAGACACTAGTAAACACATTTTTTTTAGATGAGTAGATTATGTCAAGTGGGGACAAGCACACACAGCTGAATTGTGTGATGCCTCTAAAGTGCCACGGACAGATTAGAACATGTCCAGCGATAGAATAGGTGGGACATGGAAACATTTTAGGAGGCAACTGAAGAAGAAGCGGGAATCAAGGACGGCCCTTGGCTTTTTTCCTTTGGGGAGATGGATTTGTGGGGCTGTCCCGCGCTCAGGGAAAAGAAGCAAGCTCGAGTCGAGAGAAGGGAGGCTCTGCGACGATATGCGATGCAGGGACTGGACCTGTCTGTTGGGCCTGGCGACCTAAGCATTCACACTGGAAAGATTTATTGGTGCGGCAGGGAAAACGTGAACAGCAGTTTAAACGTAGGTGAAAATTAAAACTTTTACTTTTTAAATTTGAACTTAAGTAAAACAGCAATTTAGTCTGCGTAGCAACAGAGATCAATTCCATGGGTTTCAGGGAAAAGTGAGACTGTGGTGGGTTGACAAGGGGATGGTCAGTAAAAATGAAGAAGCAGGAAACCCTTTAGGAACATGGACTGCAAAGAAGAAAGAAGCAGAATGTGGCTTTGAAGGTCTCTTTGAAGAGCGGCGAGACGTTCTATCAGTAACTCCATTGATTATTCACAACCGTAGTGTTTCGTGAGCGGCCCTAATTTGCTAAGCCATAGGGGCCGAAAGAGACAAAGTGGCTTAAAAGTGAGTGTAATCTACCCCGGGAAATAGGAGATACAGACAAAAAGAGGGGGAAAAAAAGGATAAGAGAAAAGAACATATACAAAGTGCCAAATGTATGGAGTTGAAAATGATTATAAGCGTTTAGTCTCAGAGATATCAGTGCAGGCTAGAATATTTGGGTAAAAGCTCAAAAAGCAGGCGAGACTTAAGCTTGTTCTTATCGCAGAACTAGGAATTAGTTGGTCAGGAAGGAAATGATCAGGCGTCATTGGGGTGAGTGAAGCTCCGGGCAGAGGGACCTGGCTTACACACAGCAGTGATGAGAAGGGTGAAGTGAGACATGTCCAAGCAGCTCATTTCCTTATCTTCCCTGAAAGGTGAGTTTATTGGAGAGCTGTGTCTTGTGCAATATCCACCCCGCAAAGTAGTAGAAGCCAAATAAATATTACTTAAACATGCACTGAGTAAATGTTGAATATATAGGAAACCTACAGATAAGGATTTGCCTGGAGTAAAACTAAAAAGGGAAAGTTAAGATTTTAGGTCCCAGATAGTTTATTTTGAAGCTCATATTTGAATCTTTAAAAAAAATAGGAAGCAACAGTCTAGTCTGAATAACCACGGGAATCAATTCTAGAGTTTGGGGAAAGTTGCAACTGAATGAAACCACCCCATGAGATTCTCCCATCACACCCACTCTCTCTTGCCCGTTACTCATCCAGTGTCAGGAAGGAATCCTAATTGAATAAGAGTTCTCTGATTTCCAATAATGTTCCCAGCATTTGGTTCTTGCTTCTGTGGATTCTATAATCTGATGGGGAGCAAATGCTTTGAGAACCTGGATGAGAAGAAACCATCCGGAGCGGAGCCTTGAAAAATGGGGATGTTTATTCAGAGACAAAGTAGGAAGTCAACTCAGACTCCAAGGAGGCAACGTGAGAAAAGGCAAGGACGAAGGAGCCAGAGGGAATTCTGGGGACAGTCACACAGCAGACAAAGGGTTAGGGCTGAAATAGCCCTAAACCGTCATGGCTGATAACTCCCATTCCTGTGACTAATACTTCTAGCTCACAGGGACAGACTGTCTAGTGTCTTGAAAGAAACAAACAGCCTCCTCTCAGCAACTGCAGAGATACGGAATGGTTCCACGAGATTAAAAAAAAAAGATGCGTTTGTTTCTTTTGAATGTTCACAGTGCCCTTGATGGAAGGCATGAGGCACTGAGTGCTTTTAGCTTTCCCTTTGGCAGAGACATGGGTGTTTGGTCTCCCCGTGGTCACGAAGGGGAGATGGAGATACCACAGTCAAAGCTGGAGTTTCAGATTAGTCCGGTAGCTAAAAGCGGCTTCTCTTTCCGAGTTACCTACAAATCCCTGCGTCCCGAAGAGCTGCAGACAAATTCCCCCGGAGTCATGCTTTTTAAACACTCATCTGTGGCTCCCTTTGAGAGGGTAGAAGGAGACCGTCCTTAGAGGTCGAGCTCTGTGGGAGCAGAGCCTCTGCTCGTCACAGATAGAGCCGCCTCGCCTGATCTTGGAGCGGGCCGAGTCTCAGGCTTCTCTACTTAGTACAGAAAACCGTGTTTGTTGAAAAAGAACAGCTCTCCTCTCAGCTGTTATTTTTAAGCTCAGCCCTCCTCTGCTTGACACATGTACACTGACTTCAGGCTCTTTGAACAGAAAACTTGGCAACAAAATGCCAGGGGTGCCTGCCACACTGAACTCACAAGAGTTTTCTTCTCTTACTTGTCTTTCGTACCATTCTTCTCTTATTCTCTCCTCTCTCTGGCCTTGTTTCCTTTCCTGCACCTCCCGATTAGGGTCTGGGATTCGATTTTAACATCAGAGATAGAGAGTATTAACAGACCTTCTATGTCTGAGTGTAAAACAGTTGCTCAAAAGGTACCAGGCACATTGCTAAAGAGTTCATCTCAGATCTGGTTTCTTTAACGTGGCTGAGAAGAGTCCTGTGCCACTTTGGTACAAGTAGATACCCTGTAGTTGGTGCCTTCACCCTGAATATGGGCTAGAGACATGCTTAGACCCTCAGAGCTCAGGAAAAAGGAAGCAGGTGGTATAGGAAACAGAGCAGGCGTTGGTCAAACCATTCATTGATGGCCTTGAAGAAGACAAAGCTCTTCAAGTTCTTCCTTTATGGATTAAGAGATCACTTAATAATCTCCCATATTCATTTCAACTCTACGATACTCTCACTACGTCTCCTTTCTGTTGAAGTTTCCCGTATGTCTGCTACATCGACTTTCCAACTGTTTTCCTGCCTGTCCTTTGTTTTGGAAAACTTGTGCTCTCTCGTCACATGTAAATATCCAGTGCATTTCAGGGCTTATGTACAGACTTAAGGATTGCATAGGGACCTCATGGTTTTTAGTATAGTCAAAGCTGAATACTCACCATGCAACCATTAAAAGGAATAAGATTGGGTCTTTTTTAGCAGCATGGATGTGGCTGAAGGCCATTATTCTAAGTGAACTCGTGCAGAAACAGAAACCTAAATACCACCTGTTCTCATAAGTAGGAGCTAAACACTGGGTACGCACGGACATGAAGATGGGAGAAACAGATACTGGGTATTTTTAAAGGGGAAGGGAAGGCAAGGGTTGGAAAACTCCCCAGTGGGGGCCAGGCATGCTGTCTGGATGATGGGCTCAACAGAAGCCCAAACCTCAACATCATGCAATAGCTCCAAGTGACAAAGCAACACAAAAATCCTCTGAATCTAAAATAAAAAATAAAACAAAAAAAAAATCACTGAGGATTCAAAAAGGTTCTAGAAGCACGATTTGGGGGATAAGGAGTCAAAGTTGGAAACTATGACTCTTTTGGCTTGATAACTTTAGTAATCGGCTAGCTAATTATTCATTGTTCATACTGGAATGTCACATATGTTTTGCCATTTTCTTTATTCTTTTTTTTTTTTTTAGAGTCGGTGTCTCACTCTGTCACCCAGACTGGAGTATAGTAGCATGCTCACAACCACCCCAGCATCAACCTGCTGGGCTCTGGTGATCCTTCTGCCTCAGCCTTCCAAGTAGCCAGAACTACAGGTGTGTGCTCCCATGCTTGGCTAATTTTTGATTTATTGTCAAGATGAGGTCTCGCCAAGCTGCCCAGACTGGTCTCGAACTCATGGTCTCAGGCAATCCACTCACCTCAGCCTCCCCAAGTGCTGGGATTACAGGCTCTTTATTGTTTAAAGTTTTGACTGTGTGCTTTGTGGGAAAAAATTACCCCGCACCGTTCAGCTGTGACCCCCAAA
This sequence comes from Carlito syrichta, assembly GCF_000164805.1. Lineage (NCBI taxonomy): Eukaryota > Metazoa > Chordata > Mammalia > Primates > Tarsiidae > Carlito > Carlito syrichta. Next base: position 210,453 of record NW_007248058.1, read on the forward strand.
CGTAGGTTTCACAACCAATTATCTAAAGTCAAAACCCTCTGCTCATTCACAATTCCATTGCATCAGAACAATGTTAGGCTACGAAAAAACATTGCCAAATTGATATTTTCCAATATGTGTCCTCCACCGCTCAATTTTAAATTAAGATCAAACAAGCCACACATGATGAATGCAAAGCCATCATCTCCCATGGTATTACCTTGATTGCTGCATCAACATTCAGAGATGTCCCAATTTGCAGTTCGCATACCTCAGATTCCTCATACTATTATACATAAGAAACAACTCCACCCATACGTAGAAATGAATGTTATACTTGCTTGTCGATTCCAGGGCACTCGCTCAGAGAAGCCTCACAATCAACAGCGTGCGTATGTGTGGTCAGATTTATTCAGTCATTATCACCCCTCCCCCTGTATTTCATGGTGCTGAGCAAATAGTGAGTGAGGAACGTGAGCTTTTTTTCCACATTACCCTCAATAAACGGGTTTAACCACAATACAAATCTTATAATCCACCTCTTCAATCCCACCGGCAATGGGACAAAGTCAGTAGCTTTAGAGGTAAGCCTCAAATATACTTCTACTGACAGACCAGAGTTTGTTTTAGGAAGAGTCCAGGCTCTGCAATCCTTTGCACTTATTGGAGTTTCCCGTTTCCATGGTTTCCAAGAGTTCACGGAAATCAGGCTTCCGGTGTTTAGAAGTTCATGATGCAGGCGTTGGTAAATTCCCTCTCTCCTGCCTAGGTCGTGTTTAGGGTTTGTATGTCGCTATTCCTGGATGAGTTTGGGGAGATGTCAGACTGTCAGCACAGCTATTCCCTGCATGATCCCTCCAAAGGACCGAGGTAGATAGACAGCATCTCGAGACAGGCTTTGTGAGCTGACCCGGGGTCGCTTTCTGGCACCGTGAAGAGATAAAACTACAATTCTTATCTTTTGTGTGAAGAACTATTTCAGAGGGATTATGGGAAAACCTAGTCTTGAGATTCTGTAGCTTTTGGCAAGGTGGTGGGGGGTGGGGCTGATGAAATAAAATGTAAAAAAACAGATTTCCAGAAGATTCACTTATCTTGCAGAAAAACAACAACCTAAAAAAAAAAAAAACAAAAAAAGAGGGAGAATCTTCAAGACCTGGTTAGAGTCCTGGAGTAGTTTGTGTTAAGCCCCAAGGTACAAAGAGGCGTCATGAATGTGGACTGAGGCTGTATGTGGCTATGAAGTAAAACATGGGATTTCTGATGCTGCTCTATAGCTGTTGTCAGGTTTCTGTTGGCAGCCCCAGTTGTGAGGGGGCCTCAAGTAGTTATGCCGGGTCTAGTTGCCGCTTAACATACGTGAATAAGGAGCTAAGGTCCCTGAGCCCAAACGTACTGTCTCTGTTACCCAGGGGCTCAAACCCAGGACCTCCAGCAGCTACCTAAATACGTAAGAATCACAATGATGGATGGGTAATGATAGATAGATAGATAGATAGATAGATAGATAGATAGATAGATAGATAGAAAGAAGGATGGATGGGTGATAGACGTTAGTAGATAGATAATAGATAGATAGATAGATAGATAGATAGATAGATAGATAGATAGATAGATAGATAGATAGATAGGTGATAGATAGATGTTAGTAGATAGATGATGATAGATAGGTGATAGATGTTAGATAGATAAGTAGATAGGTAGATAGATGTTAGATAGAAAGATAGACGACAGATGATACATAAATACATAGATGGATAATACATACATACATACATACATACATACATATATGGATACAAGTTCTGGCAATTAAGTTTGCGAGCTTATCCTAGAAAAAGTGCTATATACCTCATTGCTGAATATCACTGTGGTCACCTTCAAAGTACTCCCCTTGGGAAGCTATGCACGGATGCCAGCACCTAGTTCACCCGTCAAGGCAATTTTGGACCTCTTTTTCTGGAACAGCTGTCAGAGTCGTCATCGTATTACCCTTGATGTCCTGGATGTCATCAAAATGTCTTCCTTTCAATATTTCCTTTATCTTCAGGTAAAGAAAAAAGTCATTGGGGGGCAGACCAGGTGAGTGGGGAAGTGTTCCAACATAGTTATTTGTTTACTGGCTAAAAACTCCCTCACAGACAGTGCTGTGTGAACTGGTACATCGTCATGATGCAAAAGCTTCTTTGGGACGAATTTTGCACACAACTTTCTCATGCCAAGATTTTCAGTTAAGATTTTTCTGTTTCTTTATTGATGTTTATTTGGTCTGCTATACTTCTCACAGTCAGCCAATGATTTTGATGCCTAATTCAACAGAGTTTTGCAATGTTTCCATCAGCTTTGCTTTTACTAGCCATCCTGATGTCTCTTCATCAGTGATGCTTTCTCTCCCCTCAGAGAAATGTTTAATCCATTTGTCCACTGCCATTTTCTTCATGACATTAGTCCCATAAACTTGGACTAGCATGTCCCTGATTTCACTTCTACTCTTGCCAAGTTTAACAAGAAATTTAATGTTTATTCATTGCTCTAATTTAAACTCCAACATTCTCATGACAGCACACAAAAACATGCAACAACAAAGACCACTACTCAGCAAAATACCGCCCCTCATTGACATGAACACAGCTGTGAAACACTGATATACCAAGGTTATGAAACCTTACCGAGTTGTTTGTACAATACTGCCAACATAAGCACATGGTGGCAAGCTTATGAACTTCATTTTCAGAACTTGTAGATGAAAGATAGGAGACAGAGAGATAGCCAGCAACATAGATAGCTAGATAGATGATAGATAGGTACATAGATAGATAGATGGTAGATAGATGATAGATCTATAGGTAGATGATTGATAGGTGATAGATGATAGATAATAGATGATGATAGATATAGATAGACAGATAGATAGATAGATGATAGATCAATCAATCGACTGAATCACACACATAAAGATATTTTTAAAAGAGCACATGAGACTAGATCTGTGACAACAAGGGTGAATCCAGACCCCTCGAGTGCTTTGTAGGAAAGGATACACAGCTCTGAAGTCAGTGAATGTGAATTACACTGAACCTCAAGGGTCAGGTCGGCATCTTGAAACACGTTGGAAGCAGTTCAGAGGACAGGGGGGTGCCAGCTCCGGCATCTCATTGAGTTTGGCAGTAGCAGCTGGCAAAGGTTCAGGAGGGGTTTTCAAGGGAGACGCAAGAGAAGAGAAAAATGTAGTTGCCTACACCGAAGGTCACTCAGGTGGGACCCTCAGAAAGAGGTACCTGGCAGGAAGAGAGTCCTGAGCCGTCACATAGCTCCAGGGGCATATGTGGCAGCCGCAGATTTACAGATCCGAGGCTCTCAGCGTCAGGTCTGAATGATTGCTTGCCAGGCAGATGTGTTTGTAAACTAATGACTTTCACAGTGTGCTGAGACTGAAAATGAAGCCTAATTGCTTCCACTGATTTAACCCTTGGAATGCTTCCAGGCATGCCGAGCGCCGCGTGTCTTTAATCATGCGAGTTAATCACCTTCAGGGACACATCAGGAAACAGCGGCTTCTAGAAGTCTGGGATGCGTTGCAGTTATGCTCTTCGGCTCCTACTTCTGCGGCTGTCCTCTTTTCCAGTAAGGAGCCGAGAGGTTGGCCGTGGTGCCCCGACACTAGGGTTGGTTAGTAACGACTGACATAGGTAATTACATGGCTCTGTAATTAAAAAAAAAGGATTAATCTTGATGAATTTTTTAAGTGACTTAAAAGAACTCCTAATGGTAGCGGAATGAGAGTAGCGAGTCACCTTGATCCTTCTAAGGCCATCAGGAACTTCAGTCCTGCTCTGGAAGAAAATCAGAATGGGAAAATGGTCTAGTCCTCAGGCCCGTCTGATTAATAGTGACAATTAGCATTGGACTACAGTGCATAACCAACTGATTATGAATCATTTGAGCACTTTAGGTAAATTTTCAATGCAGGCAATTAAAATGAAAAGACTCATGATCCTTACATAATGGCTTCATTCAATTAATTCAGTTCTGAGGTTGGGGGAAATTTTCTTTTGTAGAAAGGAACCAGCAGAATTTAACTTCCATTCCTTTTTGGTTAAAAGCAAGCTGGAGAAAACATTTAAAAGATTTAAACAGACACAAGCACACACACACACACACACACACACACGCACGCCACACTCTGCAGAAAGCTTATTCTTTTCTGAAAGTGAACTGTGTTACCAAGGAAGAAAGAACTGAAGGTCAGAGGATGGATTCTCTTCGCCTCACTTACTTGGATGAAGTAAATCTTGCTCTGCTGTATTTCATATTCCACTAAGTGCATGCACTGTTAAGGTTAAAAGAACATTATTGTGGGGGTAATCTGTGAGAGACAGACACTTCAAAGAGATAAATAATCACTTCTGTTCCATAAACAATTGACTCAAATCATTTGCTTCATGGTAAAAGACAAAGCTGGAGCCAAGTCCAAACACCGTGGTATCAACGCAGTCAGGGAACAAGGATCCCTTTAGGTGGAACAGTCATTCAATCAAAGCAGCAAAGTTTTGTAGAATCAGACCATGGGAATGGCGAGAGAGGAGTCTCTGTAGGGCTACGAGAACGTTGAAATACTCCACAGTGGAGTCGGTTTCTATTGGAGGTTTTGGGTTAGAAAGTCACTTTGCTTCCAAGACCCGTCACTTAATACCTAAGGTACATGACTTTATAGTTTCCAAAGTGCGTTATCATTGAAGTCGTACCAACACTCTAAGTAAGATCTTATGTGTATTAATAATAGCCACTGCCTACTTAGCAATTCAGAGTGCAAGAAAATTCCATATGTTATCTCTTAATTTTCATCATTTGTCTCACAATTTTTGAAGATGAGAAAAGAAGCTTCAGAAAATTAAAGTATTGCCATTTGTCCAAAACCACAGGACTGGCAACAGCAAGTCTGAGTATAGAGCACTGTCTTCTGATTGCAGGTCCTTGTGCTCTATATAACCTCCCGTCACTCTTATTCCTTAATTCCATTTTTCTTTTACTTGGAGAGTGATGTTTTTCATGATTCTTACGTTCACTATCTTATTTTGTAGGTCCCTCAAAGCAAAAACCACTTTAAATTCTCAGTTATGTGAGATTATCTTTTTTTCTTTTCAGCTAGCCTTTCATTCCTAGTTAGACTCAGTCTCTCTGGAGGCCTGCATGGTAGTTCCTGACACAGAACTTGGCCTTCACAGCAGGGGGAGTGGACGTTGTCATTACTGGCTGACCTAACATTCTAGCCCCGGTGCTACCATCGGGGACAAGGGACTGAGGACTTGAGGAAAAGAGATCGGAACAGTAAAATGCGGGATTTGTTCCCATCTCCAAATTGATCAACACCGTTCCGGCATATCACTTCCCCTGTAAATCAGGATGACCCGCAGCAGTGAGAAAGCCACTGAACCGCGGCCGCTGCAGGGTTGACTAGACCCTCCCATCAACTAAGCAACTCGCTCTTGAGCTCAAGCCTCACTTGACACAACAAAATTACAAACTCGCAGACAGCATGAAATATTGACATCATGCTCATTTGGATGATACCCAGATGTTAAATCCAGAAGTGCTCAAAATTATTCTAAAAACAAAGGATGGGTATCTTGACCGTTATCTTCTTAAATTACTCGAATGGTCTTTACCAAACTGCTGCTATCTAGAGAGCGTTCCTCCGTGACATTTCACCCTTGAAGATGTTTCTGGAGAGTGTAGGATGCTAATGTGTGTGTGTGCGCGCGCGTACGTCTGGGTGCAAAGCTTATGTGCACACGTTTGTGTGACACAGCACACATTCACCATTCTCTTCCTTCCTTTCAGTGTCATTTGTCGCTTCTCCTCCCTTACCCTTTTCTTTCCTGGAGTTACTTCTCCTAGATACCTTGCACCCAGATGGTGAGGCCTGGGCTAAGTGCTGGCTCAACCAATTACAGACAGGTTGGCTGATCTGTCCAATCAAATCAAATCTGCTGGTTTGTCAAATTCAAATCAGAAGGGTCTGCCTCCCCTGGCTGTCTCCATCAGATGCTGCCATGTGCATAAGGGTGTTCTGCAGTGTCGGATGTCACGGAGTACTGCCTCTCCCCCAGAGTCTATGAAAACGCGATCGGCTACAAACGACTCTTATGAGAGCGTTCTTATGAGAGAAAGATCTGGGAATGGCCATCACCTTCATTTCTCTCTTTGGATCCTGACAATAGTCGCCCTGGTGCTGACACCTTGTGTGCTTGGTGTGACTGTCTGCCCTTCACCTGCGTGTTTCTTAAGAGCCTATGACACATCAGCCAGTCTTTGCTCGCTGTTTCAGCAGTATAGATATTGTTCGATTTATTCCATGGTTGATTTCAGTCTCGTTACCTTCCAGTCATACATTGAAACGGGTGTTTTTGGCACGAGCCAGTAGGCTTTTCTCCAACCAGGCAGAATTTCTGGAGTTTCTGTCTGGAAATCTAATCGCAGCCGTCCTGACTGCCGCTTGGTGTCTGACTGAGTGGGAGTCAGCTTCTCCTAAAACGGGCCAACTTTTTGCCATGAATGCCGGCTCCACCTCTTACCAGCTGTGACCCTGGCTATGTGATAGACACCCCTGGGCCTCTTTCATCCATCTGTAAAATAGGTGTGCTGACAGCAACCACACAGTGACTCCATAAGGAGAAATGTTGACACCACCAGTGCCGGCCAGCAGGAGGCCCTCGCTTCCTGGTTGCTTCCTTCTCTCTAGACGGCCACCCTCCATGTCGGCCCCCCAGGCCCACAGCGTTCACTCTTTCCGAAGCTTGTAGCCTTGACCTCCTCAGTAATGAACTCTGGAATACATCACTAATAATAACTGCCCATTTCTGATCTACTGGCTGACTCTGCTCCAAGCTCCTCTCCTAACCTAGGAGCCTCGACCCTGATGCCGCCGACCCTTCCGATGGCCTCTCTGACTCTGAGCAAAGGCTGTGGTGCCGTCATTGCAGAGCCCTGGTTCCATCAACTTCACCCCACCTGTCCGCATCCATTTATATTCCTCCATATGGGAACCGTGGCTTACCGCTCGTTGAAGAAACAGAATGAAAGAGCCGTCAAGGGTGTTCTAAAATTCAGTCTTTATGGTTACCGAGGAGTTAGAGAAGAGGAGACAGATGCAGACTGTCTTGAAGAGAACAGGAAGCTTCACTTTTTTCTGGCATCTCCTGAGGTGCTCTCACTCCGCAATGTCATTCTCAAGGCATCCTCTTTGACATCTGGCCCCATTCACTGCTATGAACCGACATCGTCAGGCGTTTCTAAGCTGTCACCACATCCTTTGTTTTGTCGGACTTGCTGTTGTTTGTTAAACATCAGTGCTCACTTGGAGTGTCATTTTGATTTAATAAATGTCAAGGTTTTCTATCTGGTGAGTTTAGCCATGCCAAGCATAACTTTGGCTTTAATCAAGTTCCGCTGTCCCCCAGTCAACATTCATAAACATTCCCAGCCTTTCTGATAAGCCAGCCCTGGCTCAAGGTATAGATTATTGCTTCACAGTTAGAAGATTCAACTAGAATGTTGAAGGTCATCTTTGTTACTTAGTTCCCTTTTATTCTATCTACATTGCCCTCAGCTCTAGGTACTCCCCTCAGATGTTCACTCTCTCTTTTCTCCTCTACCTTCCTGCTTTAGCTGGTTGGTAACTAGATCTAAAACCATCCTTGAATGCCAGTCTGTCTGCTTTCAGAACATCCTCTGCTTTGCATACAAACTGTGCTAGCTCCTTGTCACCTCCTGTGTCAAGTCCAGAACTGTCTTCTGGCTTTCAAATCCCCTTGGGACCCGACCCCTCTTCCACACTAGTAGTCTCTCATTATTTGCCAGCACGTACTCTCCAATCTAGAGAGCACATTTTCATTATACTTCCTATGCATGCCCCACACATTCCCAGTTCTTGCCATTTGCCAAAATCTTCCCTCAGCCTGGAATGCTCTTCCTCTTTGTCTCTTCCAGCCTCATGTTCTCCTGTCTACAAGACAGAAGTCTTTGCCTGTCTTGTTTACCACTATGTCCCAGTATATAGGGAACTTCCTGGCACATGACAGAGTCTCAGCACATGTTTATACACTTACTGACTGCCCTTCCAAGTTAACCTCTTTCTGAACCTACACTGTCTGATGGTACAGTATGTAGATGCACTTTCCTTGTTGCCTTTGAACTTCCAGAGAGCTCCTGATGCTTTGAACTTCCTTGGCATGACAGTTGCATTCCAACCATATGTGTCAATTAGTAGTTTGTGGTTAAAGACAGCCTCTTGGAAGTTGTTTTAACATCCTCAAATACTTATACATTGTGCTATTCTGAGAAAAGTTGACTTTAACACATTTTAAACTTTCTGCAATTGAAAAGAAGATTAAGTCTATACTCCAAAAGTAAAATCATTAACCATTGTGAGAGAAGTTCAAAAGTAGCTTTCTTATAAAGGTCAAGACAAGGCCAGAAAGCAATTACATAAATGATTCAATAGTACATTGGACTTAGGACTAATAAATAATGGCAGTTTTTTCTTATTTTGATCATGAAACAAAATAATTAAGGCTAGAGGAACACTGTAATTTATTACAAAATAAATATAGCTTATATGCACTAAAAAGAAATTCTAGAGGGACTCTTTTAATGCTGAAATGATTCACTGACAAGCCAAATGTGAAATGGACACCAAAAAGACATTCAAAAATCCTTCAAAGACAATTGAGGATCACCATACACTTGTCTATAAGACAGTCCACAACCCAGTTCACTGATTTGTGAGATGAAGAACCTCTCTGTAGACTGTAGTAGCCCTGATTACTTCTTAAATAGGACACTTCTCTTTTTTCCAGTTTATTGAGGTGTAACCGACAAATCAAATTACATGTGTGTGGTATACAAAGTGATGTGTTATATGTATACATTGTGAAATGATTACCCTAATTAGACTAATTAGCATATTCATTCACTTCATATAGCTTGTTTTTTTATGATGAGAATATTTAAGATCTACTCTGACACTCTTGTTGATCTCACTTGAATTCTGGGTTGAAAAAGAGACTTTGGTGACTTTTATGCTTTCCTTCTCAAAACATCCAATAATGGTTGAGTTGGCGCCATTTCACAGGTCTTAAGGCAATCCTTTGTCCTGCAATTGTAGCTGAGTCCATAGTTCAAGGCATTTTCCACAAGGAGTCCTTTTGCTGTGTTCACTGCAGGCCTGCCTTGAGCTGTCCTTGTGCCTGCCAGGGTTCCAGAAAACCGGCTCTCTGGTCCTGGTTCTGAGAGGCTTGTGATGCCTTGACTCTTTCCTGTGACCACGGTTGTGTTAGCAAATGAGCCTGAAGGACTTTGAAAAACTGACCTTCAGCTAATGGGTCTTTCTGACAAGCTTAGAAGGTTTGTGAAAGATAGGAATTCTTTACACTTTTGACATAAGATAGGACACAATCACATTTTGTAAATCTCTCTTCTAAATTAGCCAAACTATGAAAATTAGAGTCAGCCTTGTGGGGGATCCACTGAGTATCTGGGGTAAACGAGTGATGTCTGTGGTCCACTTCTTTGGGGACCGGCTGGATTAGGAAGTAGAAGAGGTTACTCAGAGTCTGCTTTTTTTACAGTCACAACATTCTTCTGTATGAGAAAGGGCACGCCGTGGTGGCAGATTTTGGAGGTAAGATTTCCATGAGTGATATTGCAAGTGAAATCTATTTCTTTCTTTATTCCTAGATGACGCCTGATATTGCACCATGAATCTGAAAATGGATTTCACACTGACAGCTATACACCTCTAAGTCATTCAAATTTCAGTGACCCTGAATTTTGAAAGTCTATCATTTATTTCTGGTTTTTCCCCTTTGAAATCCCCAGCCAAGAGAAAGGAAGTAAGAGTTTGAATAAGACAGGGGTTTCTGGAGGTTTCAAAATGATAACCGTGATCTTTGACCTTTGTTTTGAGATATTTCCTTTGACATAAATTTGCTTTCTCTTTCCTTCAGAATCAAGATTTCTACAGTCTCTGGATGAAGACAACATGACAAAGCAGCCTGGGGTTTGCTACTGCTTATGTTTCCTATAATTATAAACCAATTAAAATGTGTAAACTCAGCATGAGAGGAAGTAACATGAGAGCAGCTTTAGCTGGAAGAAATGTCATTGTCTCAGTGGCAGGATAATGTCTTATGTTTTTATTTTTAGTAAGCCCGCAAAAATAACTATTTCAAGACTCTGCTAGAGGAAGAGATAAGATATATATTTGGAAAATGTTATGGATAAAATAATGCAGAGTATGTTTTAAATATAACTGAAAAGTACATGGTAGGCATGGATCATTTCATATTTAGATCGCCTTGCCACTTATAGTAGAGTTAGCATTCAATAGACAATCCACTATAAAATTAGTAGTTCATCAGCATCTATTAACTATTCATGGTTCTCAGTTTTAACATGATATGGTAATGAGGGGTCTAGCCAAGTCTTAATGTCTAAGTAAAATGTAAACTGCAGCATCTGGATCCAGGATGATTGTACTCAGTGTCTGCAATTGTTTCCTGCTCTTTTGTTCATGTCCCCTGGCCCTCCCCTCCAAAAAAGTACACCTCTCTTCCTAGAACTACTGTGATAGCTCACGACCCAGACTTGGAGTCATTTCTCCTTCCTTCTCTTCCTGTTTCTGATCACACATGACTCACTCCCTTCTTCTCATTGTTTCATTCTCTTTCTTTTTACTGATTTATTAACATTTATTTTTGAGCCTGGGTCTCACTCTGTCGCCCAGGCTGCAGGGCAGTGGCACGATCATTCTTGCTGCAGCCTTGGCCTCCTCCTGTCTCCGTCTCCTGAGTACCTGGGAGTACAGGTACCTGCCATCATGCCCAGCTAATTTTTTTTTTGGTAGAGACGAGGTCTCACTGTGTCGTCCAGGCAGGTCTCCAACTCCTGACCTTAAGCAATCCTCACGCCTCAGCCTCCCAAAGTGCTAGGACTGTAGGTGTGAGCCACCGTGCCCAGTCTCATTTTTTCCTTCTCCTGTTTTTAAGTTCATCCCATCCTCTTAAACTCTCATTTCCTGCTACCTCAGTTCAGATCCTCCTTGACTGTCTTCTGGACGGTAGCCCGAGGCTTCTGGCTTCAGGCCTCTGCAGGGTCAGCTCAGGAGTGCTGCTGGAACAGTTCCCCTCCTCCTGCAAACCCTCAGCAGGGCCCCACCCACCGTCCACAGGCAAAATCCAACTTCCTTTGCTGCCGGCCGTCTGCCCTCCCCACTGGTCCCAGGGCCCCTGAGACAGCTTTTCCACAACTTTTCCCAAGCCCTGACACACGCTGTTTACCCTCACCTCCCTGGCACTTGGTGGCCCCTCCTTCTCTGCCTAAAAAGCCCTCCACTGCCCCTTCCCCCCAGGGTTCCTCATTTCACCAGGCTTGGCAGACATTCCCATTTTTCCCATTTTGAACGGGTTCCTGTCCATACTTGCCCACACACACACACACACACTTTTTTTCTGTGCTTTTGTGTCACTTTGCACTGTTAGTGTCTACTCTTATCTATTCGTTCAACAAGCATTTGCTGAGAGCCAGCCAGGAGCCAGGCATGGTGCAAAGAGGTAGGAATGCAACTTGGGAATAAGAACTGAGTCCCTGACCTCAAGAAGCTCATTTTCTAGCGGGGAAATTACAGTCGTAAGCAGACAGGTTGAAAGTAGCGTGGAAGTTCCATGATGGAGAGATGACACACACCGTGAGAGCTCGGGTGGGCTCAGGAGGCGTTAACCGAACCACGGAGAGCATGGGAGGGTGTGCGGTGAACAGCCTGAGCAAAGGCACAGGGGAGGAGGAGAAATACCAGACCGCCCCACAGAAATTCAGACAGCTTGGGATTGCCGACCTGGGCAGCATGGGGGAGAGGAAGTGAGAGGGAGATAAGGGAAGAGAGAAAGGCAGGGGCCGCGTCACAGCCCTACATTGTGCGTGTGGCTACACCTGCTGGTTCCTCAGTTGGGTTTCACTCATTCATTCAACAAACACTCACGGAACATCTGCTAGATGCCAGACTTTCCTCCAGGAGCCTGGGCTGTTGCAGCGAACAAAATTAAGTCCTTGCTCCCATGACGCTGACGTTCTAGTGGAAGGAGTTAGACACTGAACAAATTAACAAAATACGTATCAGGCGGTGATGAGTATGACCAAGAAAAATAAAAGCAGAGTGGAAGAACGCGAGGGATGGCGATGCCATCGAGATGGGGGGAGGGAGGAGGCCACGTTGGAGAAGAGACCTGAGATGGGAGTTGCCTGCACTGGGGAGAGAGCGTGGGGGCGGGGCAGGAAGTGCAAAGGCGCTGAGGCAGAAGCGCGCCTGTGGTGTTCAAAGCCAAAGTGACTGGATCTGCGGTCAGGGAGGTGAAAACGGGAATCCTCTTCCACGGGACACACAGACTGCAGCTGGGACCCAGGACACGGAGGCAGCTCAGTCAGGTTCTTAACTCTGTCTGTACGCTCAACCCCTGGAAGTTATGATGTCACTGCCAGACTTGACCTTGGATACCTGTTTCTTTTAGAAGTTCCCTCGGGTGATTCCAGATACAGCCAGTTGAGACTGACGAAATGCACTTTCGTTGAGTAGAATTAAACTGAATTGAACCGACAGCAAGCAAAGTTAATTCTTTTATTCCAGCAGCACAGCCTGAAAGCACGGCGCTGCTCTGGCTTTATTCTGAAGGCTGTTTTGTTTCTTACTAGCTATGGGGCCTTACGTAGGTTCCCTAATCACTCGATGATCTCCCTGTGCAAACACAGGTCGACTGTGGGTTTGCACCCACTCACGCGAGGTCGTGACATCCACTGTATGCACGGTGGAAAGCCGGAGTTCACTGTAGAAGAATCGCACATGAGCACCGTAACAGAAGTGCAGATATTCTTGAAAAGCTGTCATGATGCATGATTGCAAGTTAGGTGGACGTTTCAAGAGAATTAGAGCCAACACTACACACAGGATTTCAGCGAGAGTAATCAAAGACCATGCTCTCCTTCCGCAGGCAAAGGTGTTTAGCAAAATCCACTGCTAGGATCGGGAGCCATGGGACTTTAGAGCTGGAAGGGCTTGACTCCCCCGTTTTGTCCTCGAGGAACTCTGAAGTCCAGGAAGCACAAGAGATTTTCCCAGAGCCACTCAGTCAGGGTAGAGTCAGAACCAGAATGTTCACCTCCCAATTCAACATCCAGTGTGCTGTGCCCTGAGCTACAAATAAGCCAAGCTTCTGCATTTGCATCCCAGGATGGAAACTAATATTTTAAACTGAAGACTAGGCAATTGCAAATGAAAAGAATGTAAACAATGTCACTGGCACGGAGGCTAGAACTTTCTTCTACGGAGAAACTTGTAAAATTTTATGGGCTTCTTTTTTTTCTGGCATACTGCACAAACAGTATTCAGAAATAGTACATCTGGGCAAAGAAAATAAAACAGACCTGATCCTGCCAGTGATAAATCTACTTCATAGGAATATGCTGGCCCTTTCCCTCCTCAACCGTAAGAGCACTATTTATGGGCCCGAGTTTGTAACTTCCTAAATTACAGCCTTAGAGGAGGCTCCTTCCATGGGCATGGGTCCCTCCCAGGGAGGTATCGGTCCCTGGATGAGTACGTGGCTGGCTATTCTGGCTATCGTAAGGCTTCTCAAAAAAGATGCTAATCGATAAACAAAAATTGCTGCTGTCACGGTCCTCGTTCTCTAAGAGGCAGAGTTCCTTGATGCGTAACATCAGTGCGGTGTTTCTGGAAGCATTATGAACTTTATGATCTTCCAGTGATCAAAAAATGCCCTTTGAGCCCCTCTGCGGCCACAGGGGACTCACTGTGTGTGTCCAAGTCGCGTTGGTGGCACACATCGAGGGCAGCGTCTGCATCACTCTGCGCCTTTTGAGCACTCGGGGAGAACTTCCTCCTCCCTGAGAGCGCTGCTGGGTGGAGGGAGCGAGTCCCTGCTGAGTGGCCGTGACCTTTCCCCTTGCAGAGTCTGCGCTGGATGGCCCCAGAAGCGTTCACACAGTGCACGCGCTACACCATCAAGGCCGACGTGTTCAGCTACGCGCTGTGTCTGTGGCAGCTCCTCCCCGGCGAGATCCCGTTCGCTCACCTCAAGCCAGGTAAGACCACCGCCGCCGAGGCCTTCCTGCTTTCCAAAGCTCACCGCATTCAGCAAGGAGGTAAGACAACCGTCCCAAATCGGTTTAAGATGTGCAGCCAATCCCGAACTTGGGCTTGGTTCTGTGACTTCAGACACAAGCACACAGAAGGGTGGGTATATTTTATGAACGTCTGGGGCTGTGGTTTCTCTGTCGCTGATACAGCAAAGAAGAAGATTATGGTCCATGTGGCGCTTAGGGACGAATAAGGTGGACAATGCAATATTTAGTTTTTGAGATTAGAATTTAGAACTGCCCTTTTAATATGTGTACGGAGGAAGAAAGGAGTGACAAAAAACGACCTATGAAAGCTAACAAACGAGCTCCCATATGACCCAGCCATCCCTCTTCTGGGAATATAACCAGAGGAACATAAGTCCCTCTGCCAAAAACACACCTGCACACACTTGTTCACTGCAGCACGATTCACAATGGCAAAAACACAGACCCAACCCAGATGCCCATCGAAAGTGGACCGGATAAAGAAAATGGGGTGCATATACATGGTGGAGCACTCCACTGCCATAAAGAACGAAGTCGTGGCCTTGGCAGCAACACGGATGCAGCTGGAGCCCATCATTCTCAGTGAACTATCACAGAAACAACTGAGCACCGTGTGCTCTCAGGAATGGGCCCCGAACACTGGGCACGTGGGCACAGAGCGAGAAACAGCAAATGCTGGGCTCTGCTCAAGGGGGAAGGGAGGAGCAAAGGGGCACAAAGCCACCCTCTGGGTACCCGGTCCACTACCGGGGGCGAGAGGGCTGGCTAGAGGCCCACACCTCACCTGCACGCGATTTACTGATGTAGCAAATCCTTACATGGACCCCACTACTCTGAAATACAAATTGTAAAAAATAAAATAACCCGTTAGGGTCTCTCTCTCTGCTTATCTCATGTTTTACAAGAGAAAATGCTTCTCCTGATAATTTTGTACCACATGTTCGGATACATTCCAAAATTAGGGCCTGGAGAGAGCCTGATTTTCGTTGCTGATAGACATTATGCTCTGCTTACATGCAGAAAGTAAAGTCATATGAACCCGGGCAGAATGCATGCATGTGTTAGGTTTTCGGGGAACTTTGTCTCTGTCTTTCCGTTTTACCCGGGTCTCTTCTGTCTTGTAACATGGGACTGGACTCGCCCGAAGGCCTTTGCATTCCCAGAACTTCACAAGCTTGAAAAGTAGTTTAAGACTCCCTGCAGCTGTGAGTGAGAGGTGAGGGGAGCGGGTGGTACAGGTCGGGGCGTCCTATGCATGGTGGCACCCACACTCTCTAGGTATCCATAGGAAGGCTCACAGTCATAGCTTGACTCTCATCTCTTGTCTGTCTTCCTCCCTCCCTCCCTCCCTTCCTTCCTTCCTTCCTTCCTTCCCTCCCTCTTCTCGTCCTTGTCTTCGGTCCTCCAATCACTTGACTCAATTCTCCTTTCCAATCAGCATTCAAATCCACCCCCTAGCCCCATCTCCACTGCAGCTTCCTTAACTCACCTGCAGCCGGCCGCCTTACGTTCCTTCCTGTCTTCAGCATTGCCCACCCTCTTGGGATCCACCCATCACTAGACTCACTTTCTAAAGCTGCAAATTTGATCCTAGGGCTTTCTTGACTTAACACCCCCCATGCTATCCCTTTGCTCTTCCGGTTAGAAAAGACTCCTCAAGACGGGCTTCAAAGCCCTCCTGGCTGGGCCCCGTCCCAACCCGCAGCCTGCTGCCCCCACCAACCCGCCTCTCCACAGCCGGCCTCCTCCTCACCTGCCTCCCTGGCAGCCTATCTCCCCCCACTCCGTCCGCCCCAGCCCACCTCCTCCCAGCCTGCCTCTCACACGCGCGGCCCGTCCGCCATGGTCGCCGGACCACAGGAAACCATCATCCCAGCACGCCCACCGTCACACCTCATGCCTTTTGCACATTTGTCCCTTTGTCAGCGTCACTCTTCCCCACTCTCTATCACATCAACTCCAGTCTACTGTTAGGTCTGAGCCTAAATATAGCTTCTTTCCAAAAAATCCTTCTTAATTCTCCAATACCGAGTTAAGCGCAATTCTCTCTGTATCCCAAGTCACCCTTTATCATAGTATTCTTCATATTTTAGTCACACAGTTTGTCTCCTCCATTTTCTCTCCTCCATTATGCTCTGCTAATGATAAAATGAATATTTTGAAAAGGTAAAGATACCCTCTTTCATGGTTCC